>NW_028296876.1:0-243211 GCF_055471065.1 Atractosteus spatula
GACACTGCACAGCTTCTAATTTTTGTCAGGGGAATTAAAGACAGTTTTGAAATTACGGAGGAGCTTATATCAATGGAGATTATTAATGGAACAACGAAGGGCTCGGACTTGTATGACAAGGTGTCACGTTGTATTGACCAAATGAAGCTACTGTGGAGCAAATTAGTAAATGTGACCACAGAATGATCTCCGAATCTAACTGGGAAAAATGCTGGACAACTGAAGAGAATACAGGACAAACTGAAAGAAAATGACCCTGAGGCGGAGGTAATATTTCTTCACTGCATCATTCATCAGGAAGCCCTGTGCAAAAACGTGCTGGGCCTCAATCATGTTGTGAAAGCTGTTGTGAAACTTGTGAAACATACGCGCGAGGGAACTTAATCATCGTCAGTTCATTCAGTTTCTTGAAGATATTGGCTCAGATCACCATGACTTACTCTATTATTCACGTGTTCGTTGGCTCAGCTTGGGAAAAGTATTCAAGCGAGTGTGGGAGCTGAGAGTGGAGACTGACTCCTTTTTGGATAACCTGGGGAAAGCCACGAATTTCCCTGAGTTCTGAGATTCAGACTGGCTCTGCGACTTTACGGTCACTCTGAACATTTTTGCTCACTTGAACGAGCTTAACATGAAACTGCAAGGAAAAAGTGTATTTCTTCCAGAACTGCACTCGAATGTGAATGCATGCAGAGCTAAGCTCACCTTGTTCTCAAAACAGATGATCAGCCACTCATTCACACATTTCCCCACTCTTAGAACACTAGACGTGTCACACGCTCAAGAACTAAGGCACAACAAGTCTTGTTCATCTGCGTTCTCAAAGAAGGATTTCTTAACTCCTATAGCAGAAAGACTTCAGAAACTACAATTATCCTGAAACTTGGTTCACACCTTCCCCTTCTCTCAGCGACAGATTTGCTTACTACTAATCCTCTCTATTCATTTATAGGTTTTGACTTTACACCTCTCTACACCTCTCTCAACTTCGCACCACCTGAGTGGCCAATCTAACTCTCCCCTTCTCCAACCTCCGCCACTCTCCCGGTTTTTGCTCTCCTATGCTATATAATCTTTGCTGTCTGCCCTGTCTTTCTCATACCCGAAGAAGGCTCCAAAGCCGAAACATTGTGTTTCCTTTCTTCTCTTTTCAGCCTGGAATAAACCTATTATTTGTTCATTCGCTGTCTGATACAGAACTTTTTAATTACAGAGAACCTCCGAGTTAAAACAGAAAGAGGCGAGCTGGCAATTCAAAAAATAAACCAAAGAAGGGAAAAACAGTAAAAAGGCACAGAGATAACTTGTGGGAGAAAATGAGTCCAGAGAGGATTATCCACTGAGCCGTTGCTTGATATGATAAGGGGGGGGAGGTTGCTTTGAATTTACTCGCAAAAAGGAAAGACAACACTAACATAGTGCAAGACGCTCAATAACAACAGCAGACTTAAACATAACAATAAATCAGGGCTTGAATTTCGGCGTGGGATTGCAGGTATGCGGCACAATTTCAGTTATTCCCGCAAATCCAGCATTTAGAATGCAGGGATTTCCCACATGCATCTATTGGCAAGCCATCTCCCAAGCAGAATTAGCCTAAATCAATCCACACGTATTCTCTGCCAGATTGAGTTTTCAAAGCATGTTGCACAGCACTATTACACGCTTTAGTGACGTCACTCTTTGTGGAGTCGTGTTGCACATCTCGCATTGCTTATAGGCGGACAAATAGGGATAGAAAATTGATTTTGAATTGGTTAACATTTGTTCAATGTAGAAAACTTCAACATCTGGCTAATAAACTCGATCAACAATGGAACTGAAAGGAAAGTCTTAAGTCTGAATAAGGCGAGTCCCCACAGAAAAAACAGCAGATGCTGAAAAATGTAATGACGGGTATGAGGAGATTTACAAAAGAAACAGCGAGGAAAAAGCGTGCAAAGATATGATTCAGGGACGTTGGCTGAAAATATACCTGTGGCCTTGAAATGAAAGACGGAGAAATGAGCTGCTCAGTTTGCGACATGTTTAGTAGTGTGAGGTTTGCTAGCTAATGTTACAAAACGTTTATATAAATTAGATACTCAAACGCAGTTGCTTATAATGCAGCACTCAAAAGAAAGCGTGAAGCAGAATCGTCTAAGAATGTTATGGCTGGCGCAATCGAAGCCGCACAATTGTATGGCAAGGAAGAGGTAAAAAGGCTACTTAAAGTGGCGTAATTTGTTGCAAAAAACGAGTTAGTCAATTCAAATTTCATGGAACTCGTGAGATTCATGAAAGAAATGGAATGTTCTTCTTTGAAGTGTCTTAAGATTGACGGATCAAACTACGGAATGACAAAGGTTTGTCAGAAATGCATCACGCTATCTCTTAGCAAGCACACTCTTAGAAGAGTTAGATGCCACTGTGGGTACAAGTCCTGTGTTTTCCTTAATATTGTATGGGTCCACTGATATACAGTCGTGAGAAAAACGTTTGTGAACCCTTAGGAATTATATGGATTTCTGCATGAATAGCTCCTAAAACGTGATCTGATCTTCATCTAAGTCAAGTGTGTGTTTTTGTGAAATAAGACTTTATTAATGACTTAGATGAAGATCAGATCACATTTTAGGAGCCATTCATGCAGAAATCCAGATAATTCCAAATGGTTCACAATCTTTTTCTCACAACTGTAAGCACAGTAAGCGGCTTAATACTTCTGTAAGGTACATACACGGAAAACAGGTGAAAACAAAGTTTTTTAGAAACTCAGAAATTTCAAATGGAAGGGAAAAAAACATTTTTCAAGATATAAAGCAACATAATGAGCGAAAAAATATATATAAATGGAAGCAAATGTGTTGCAGTATGCACAGATGGAGATGCTGTTATGACAGGAAGCCACCAAGGAGTTGTTCAAAAACTGCAGGAAGAATTCAATTCAGAATTAACCGGATTGCCCTACACAGCTCACCAGCTTGCCCTTGCTCCAAGTGATGCAGCTGTGCAACAAGTGAAAAGGTTCCAGCAAGACGTGAGGGCACTTTTTTTGTTTAAATTTAGCAACTCCGCTATAAGAAGCAACAAGCTTCATGAGTTGCAGAAACAACTCAAGAAGCCAACTCTGACGTTTACTCAGCCACGTACAGTGAGGTGGTTGAGAATTCAGAGTGCAGTGTCAGTTGTTTGCAGATCACTAAAAGCCCTGGGAAATGTGCTAGAACACATGGCTGCCTCCAGCATGCAGGACTCTGATAAAGCCAAAGGTCTTATTGCTGTCAGACAATTCAATTTTGTGGCCCTCTATCACTGGATGAAAGATGTACTGGTGCATATAGTCCCTTCTCTCTAAGCATTTTCCAAGGGAAGACTTGGACTTCTCCATAGTCCACCCTATGGTTCAGAGTACTAAAAAGGCACTGAGAGAGATATTAGTCCATCCTGGTCCTTCAGAGCAGGACTTTTTCAGCTCTCTTGAAGGTAACAATTTTAAAAGAGACAAACTGTGTGACTGCCATACACAGAAGCCTACCTTTTTAGAACATGAAAAGCAGATACATAGGGTGCCAGTCTACTGGAGATTTCAGCCTTTATGGCCAAGAGAGCCTTTATGGTCCAAGATCCATGGACAGAAGATCCATCACGCCAGCAGCCATATCACTCTGCAATTCACAACTGGCAACCCACTTAAGCTAAGCAGGTATGAGCCTGGTCAGTACCTGGATGGGAGACCTCCTGGGAAAAACTAAGGTTGCTGCTGGAAGAGGTGTTAGTGGGGTCAGTAGGGGGCGCTCACCCTGCGGTCCATGTGGGTCCTAATGTTCCAGTATAGTGACGGGGACACTATACTCTAAACAGGCGCCGTCCTTCGGCTGAGACGTAAAACCGACGTCCCGACTCTCTGTGGTCGTTAAAAATCCCAGGGTGTTTCTCAAAAAGACTAGGGGTGTAACCCCAGCATCCTAGCCAAATTTCGCATGGGCCCTTACCAATGATGGCCATCTTGAATTGGCTACATTACTCTGCTCTCCTGCTCCCTGATAGCTGATGTGGGGTGAGTGTTCCGGTGCACTATGGCTGTCATCGCATCATCCAGGTGGATGCTGCACATTAGTGGTGGTGGAGGGGAGTCCCCAATACCTGTGGGGCTTTGAGTGGAGTGTCCAGAAAAGTGCATATAAGTGTAAGCAATTATTAATTATTAATTAAGAGAAACTTGAAAGACTTCTCGTCTACTGTAAGTACAGAGGAAGCTAGGTCAGAGTTCACAAAGAAGCAAGGTATCGTGTCCAATGATACATATGCTTCATTTTCCTTTCAATAGTTTACAGAGACTGGTGTGTTCACCGAAATGGAGAAGCTATTTCAAATAGCCATGGGAGTTATACCAGTTGCAAGTGGATTCAGTGCACAAAATAGAAAAGAACAAAATTCAGAAATTCACTGAATAACACAAACATCACAAATCTGATGCTCATTTCAGAGCTTGGGCCTCCTTGAGGACAGTTTAATTTCAACAGGGCAGTTATAAAGTGGAAAGAAAAGCAGAGCAGGAGAGAGAGAACAGGGAAAAACCGAGGGAGACAGCGGGGAGAGAGATTGAGGAGAAGAACAATAAAGTACAGTGCCTTCAGAAAGTATTCACCCCCTTGAATTTTTTCTCATTTTGTCCCTGTTAAACCTCCAGAAGTTAACACATTTAAATAATTTTTCTCCCTTCAATAACACAATAAATTCAACACATTTATGAATCAAAACTTTTTTTTTCAAGAACATTAGTTTCTCCAGAATGAAAGACTTACATTTCTCATTTACAAAAGTATTCAGCCCCCCAAGGCAATATTTTGTACATAGTCCTTTAGCAGCAATTACAGCCGTGAGTCTTTTTGGGTATGTCTGTATGAGCTTTGCACATTTAGATTGTGGAATTATTGCCCTTTCTTCAATGCAAAGTTTCTCTAATTGCGTCAGTGGACAGCAATTTTCAGGTCATACCACACATTTTCAATTGGATTCAAGTTCACAGTCTGGCTGGGCCATTCCAGAATACTAACCTTCTTTATATTCCTTGATAGTGTTGGTCCTGTGCTTTGGGTCATTGTCCTGCTGGAAAATGAATCTTTGCTCTAAACGTAGATCTCTGGCTGACTGAAACAGGTTCTCCTCAAGGATTTGCTTGTATTTGGCTCCATCCACGTTGCCCTTGATGGCAACAAGCTTTCCAGATCCTCCTGCTGAAAAGCAAGCCCAGAGCATGATGCTGCCACCACCATGCTTGAAGGTAGGGATGGGTGTTACCTGGGTGTTGGGCTGTATTTGGTTTGCGCCAAACATAGCGCTTTGCTTTTAGGCCAAAGAGCTCAACTTTAGTCTCATCAGAACACAAAATGTTCTTCCAAAAGGTTTCAGGTTTTGTCACATGCCTTCTAGCAAACTGTAGGCGTGACTTAATGTTGGCCTTTCTCAGAAGTGGCTTCCTTCTAGCCACTCTCCCAAAGATGCCGAATCTGTGAAGTGTCGAAGAGATTGTTGATGTCTGGACATTTCAGCCAAAGAGCTCTGCAACTCTGTCAGAGTTGTAGCTGGCCCCTTGGTCACTTCTCTGGCAATTCTTGTCCAGTTTCTCAATTTGGTAGGATGGCCTGATCTTCGTAGTGTCTGGGTTGTGCCATGTTTTTTGTTACAATGGACTTCACGGTGCTCCTAGAAAGGTTCAAAGCTTTGCCAATCTTTTTATAACCTTCTCCAGCCTTTTTCCTCCTAACAACTTCTTATCAAAATTTCACAGGCAGCTCCTTGGTCTTCATGACAGCAGGACTGATCTGATCTGCTGTTTGAGTTGTGAGACCTCACAAAGTCAGTGATATTCATTGTACAATCAAGCAATTGAACACAGGTGGATTCAAAATGAACACAGGGTGTACCTTGTTAACGTATTTAGTGTGATTTCTCAAGATAATTCAATACCTCACCCAATTTAGGTTGTGAAAGCAAAGGGGGTGAATACTTATCAATTAAGTAATTTCCAGATTTTTATTTTTCATATAATTGTGAAGACAACAAAATACTTTATTTCATTTTAACATTATAGAGAATTACTTCTACAGGAGGGGAAAAAATCCCATTTAAATGTGCTTTAATTTGACTTTGCAGGACTTCCGGTTAGAATGCGGACGGGAAAGGCAGCATAATACGGATCGCCCGGCAACTTTGTAATAAAGCCCTGAAAAAGTGTTTTTTTTCTACATTACGTTTGAAAAAATAATAACTATGGCTGAAGGGGCTGTCAGGAGAAGCAGGAGAAAACTAACGACCGTGGAAAATGTTGAAATTGCAACTTCAGACCATAGTTGAAGTAGCTCAACGGACTCTGAACAAGATAGCGCAGATGCCAGTCTTCAGAAAATATTTTACGAACTTAGAGACTTCAGACGGGATAATAAAGAGCAGCTTATGGATATTAAACAGGAGCTGAGCAAGGTTAATAAGAGACTGGATAAAGCAGAGGGACGGATCGAAGAAGTGGAAACAAGGGTCTTAACAACAGAAACTGCGATAAAGAAACTCTTGCAACGACAAATTACTTTAGAAACTAAATTAACAGACCAGGAAGGAAGATCGCGCAGAGAAAACATTCAGATTTACGGAATCCCCGAAGAATCGGAGGGTCGCTGCATGGTCACCTTCCTTGAAAATCTGCTAAGGGGGGAACTTGATTTACCGAAGGACGTGGAACTGGGAATTGAAAGGGTGCATAGAGCGTTAGCGCCGAGATCTAAAGGCCCCAACGCCAAACCGCGCTCTATTGTCGCCAAGTTTTTAAGCTACAAGATGAAAGAGGAAGTGTTGTGTAAAGCTTGGCAAAAGAAAGAACTCTTCCACAATAACAAACGATTTTATGTGGATCATGATTACCCCCCGACAGTACTAAAAAAACGTATGGAATATTCTGAAGTAAAAAAGGTGCTGAAATCGCAGAAAATAAAATTTCAGACTCCATTTCCAGCGAGGTTGCGGGTGTTTTACGAAGACGGCACCTGCCTATACCATTCGGCAGCAGAAGCCACAAAGGACATGGCAGAGCAGGGTCTTAAAGTACAAGTTATACAGCCAGCGCCTACACTGGAAGAAGAAATCGAGCGACTGTTTACTTGGCAGAAGGCTGGAAGACGGGGTGGTCCTGGGAAAGACCAGTCCTCGAAACAGCAATATCAGGAGAAATTACAGAGTTTCAGGAGAAGACCCCCCTCGCAAGATTAAAGAAATTGGATACAGTGAGTTGTTAAAAGTTGGTCGTGATTTCATAGTTAAGGGTTTTTTTTTAAATAAGTTTCCTGCGATGTTTTAAGAAAATTTGTAAATGTCGGGACAGATACTTGGTGATTACGACCAGAGTGACTTTTTATTTTTCTGGTTACACTCCTTTTTTTTTCTCTTTATAATATAAGTTTGAATTTGCCACCGCGCCGCCTGCTTAAGGGCCCTCCTCCAGAGGAGAAGGAGGATTTCCCTAATGGACTTTCCCCTTTTTTTTTGTTTAAGAAAAAAAGGAGAGAAGCCCACATACGGTTCGTTTGAAAAGAACCCCACAGTTGGAAGAAAGTACTGTGAAAGAGACAGAGATGGATACAGTTTTGTTTAAGATTGTTTGGTTAATGTTTTTGTTTATTGTGTTTTTTGATTATGGTGCATTATCAGAAAAAAAGGAAGAGGATGTTTAACAATATGAAACATGTTGTATGGGAGAGATTTTGAAAGTTTTACCATTTACATAAAATATGTCCAAGCAAGACCTTAAAATAGTTACATTTAATGTTAATGGAGTACTTAACCCAATTAAGAGAAGTAAGATTTTGTCTAAAATAAAGAAAGAAGGGGCTCATATTGCTTTTTTACAAGAAACACATTTGAGTGTATTGGAACATGAGAAATTAAGGAGAATGGGTTTCTCAAAAATCTATTTCTCCTCATATAAATCTGGCCATAGGAGAGGAGTGGCTATACTGATATCTCAAAAGGTTCAATTTGAGTTGCTTACAGAAGTTAAAGATAAGGAGGGGAGATATGTATTAGTACTGGGAAAAATTGAAGGGGAATTACTAACATTACTTAATGTATATGCTCCACCTGGTAGTGATTTTAATTTTTATTAAAAAAATGGTCGATTTGATGGTTAATGCACAAGGGATACTGATTTGTGGAGGTGATTGGAATGTGCGTCTTAACCCCAGGCTTGATTCTACAAATATATCTTCTCGGAGAGATAAGTCACTGTATAAAAAGATTAATGTACTGATGGGGGAAATGGGAATAATAGATCTTTGGAGAGATTTCTATCCAAGTGGGCGGGATTACACTCACTATTCCTTCCCTCATTTGGTATATTCAAGGATTGATTATTTTTTTTATACACAAGAGAGATAGACATAGGATCCAAGATTGTGATATTGGTAGAATTGATTTTTCAGACCATGCTCCTATGTCATTGTCCATACGATTAAGTAATAATCGGGGAGATACAACATGGAGGATGAACTCAAGTCTGTTGAATGATCCACAATGTAAAGAACAGATAAAACAAGAAATAAAATTATTTTTGGAGGAGAATGATAATGGGGAAGTGAGACCAGAGATGATATGGGATACATTAAAGGCAGTTATAAGGGGGAAAAGTATTGCTCTGAGCAGTCATAAGAAGAAGGTAAAGCAACTACAATTATCTAATCTGAATATAAAGTTAAAAGAGTTGGAGAAAAAACATCAAGGAAAACAGGATTCAAAAATCATGCAAGAAATAAAGAAGCTTAGAAACAAAATAGATGTCTTATATACACAGGAAATTGAATATATATATATTTACTAGACAAAAATATTATGAATCAGGGTCAAAATCACTAAAGCTGTTGGCAAGAAAATTAAAAAAACAACAGACCGATAATACAATATATAAAATAAGGGACCAGAACTGTAATGCTGTATTATATAAATGGGAAGAAATTCAAAACACTTTTACAAATTATTACAGAAAATTATATACACAACACAATTCAGAAAGTGAAGAAAAGATGGATACTTTTCTGGAATCTCTCAGTTTACCAACTCTTACGGAAGATCAAAATAATATATTAAAAACGACTATAACACTAGAAGAATTGAATTCAGTGATTACGAGCCTCAGAGCTAATAAATCACCTGGAACTGATGGTTTTAATTCAGAATGGTATAAAACCTTCCGAGCAGAATTAATACCAAATCTTCTTTCTGCTTGTAATTCGGCATTAATTGATGGGAAAATGCCCCCATCATGGAGAGAGGCTATCATCTCAGTTATCCCTAAGGAGGGGAAAGATAGATTAGATTGTGGATCGTTCAGACCAATCTCAGTCCTTAATGTGGATTATAAAATTTATACAGCAATACTGGCTAAAAGAATTGAAAAGATTGTCCCTCATTTGATATACTATGATCAAACAGGGTTTATTCAAAATAGACAAACCCATGATAACATTCGACGCACATTGCATATCATGAACCATATTCAGCAACATAATTAAGAAGCTTCTTTGATAAGCCTAGATGCTGAGAAAGCTTTAAACTCTGTAAGTTGGAAATACCTCTATAGGGTTTTAGGTAGGTTTGGGTTTTGTGAAAATATTACTAAAGGTATTCAAACTTTATATGATAGACCAACAGCACGAATTAAGATAAATGGTTATTTATCTGATAGAATAACTTTAGAACAAGGGACTAGACAAGGCTGCCCTTTATCTCCATTGCTTTTTGCTCTATATATAGAGCCACTAGCCCAGTGGATAAGACAAAATAACAAAATAAAAGGTATTTCTATACAAGGTAATGAGCACAAGATAGCACTGTACGCAGATGACGTTTTATTATATCTGGAGGATCCCACTAGTTCATTTCTAGAAGCAATGAAACTCTTAGATAGCTTTGGCTTGCTGGCAGGCTATAAGTTAAATGTTCAAAAAACACAAATTCTAACTTTTAATTACAACCCTCCTGATTTATTAAAAGGCAAATACCACCTTAAGTGGGACCAAAGTTCAATGAGATATTTAGGAGTCTATTCACCAAATATATTTCGGTATTAGCAACAATTAATTATGGACCCCTTATAACTAAAATTAAAGCAGATATATCGAAATGGAGCCTAATCCCCTTTATGAGTTTCAGTTCTAGAATTGAATCTGTAAAAATGAATCTACTGCCTCGGTTACTCTTTCTATTACAAGCTCTCCCTGTAGAAGTCTCTGCAAAACAATTTTCAGAATGGGATAAGATGATTTCTAGGTTTATTTGGCAGGGGAGAAAACCAAGAATTAGATTCAAAACATTGCAACTTTCAAAAGATAAAGGGGGTATGGCTTTACCAAATTTAAAAGATTATTATTATGCATCTCAGGTTAAACCTCTCATTAATTCCTGTAATCCAGAATATCAAGCCAGATGGAAAGATATTGAATTGTCCCTTGTAAATAGCCCCCCAATTCAGGCATTATTAGGTAATAGAAATTTAGACAAAATTACTGAAAAAAATATTCAATCCATGGATAAAGTTTCAATTAAGGACATGGAATATGATCACAAAAGAGTATAATTTAGGTGAGGCAGTAAAGATACTCAGATGGTGCGCCTATGATACGGAGTTTAAACCAAATAAGTTGGATAACAGATTTTAATTTTGGATTACAAAAGGAATAACTGCATTTTGTAATATAATGGATTAGAATCAGCTACAAAGTTTTCAGTATTTGAAGGAGAAACATAATTTGGAGAATTCAGATTTTTATAGATATCTTCAAATGCGCCATTATTTTAATAAGGAGATTATAAAGGGAGATTTAGATATTGTTAATGATGGAGTAGTGAAAATAGTTACAGAAGCCTACAAATCAGAATTAGGTAAAGGTATTATATCTAGATTATATAAAAGTTTTATGGAAAAGAAATCATATTCTACAGAGTATATAAAAGATAAATGGGTGAAAGAAAGTGAAGTTAGAATTTCGAATGAAGAGCGGCTTAAAATTTGTGAATTTCAATGGAGATGTACTCGCATTTATGGTGAGAGTTTTGCTGGAAAAACATTGTTCGATTTTTCATTACTCCGAGTCAGAAGGCGCACCATACTGAGGAACTCTAAGTGTTGGAGAGAGTGCGGAAACCAAGGTAGTCATTGGCATATATTCTGGAGCTGCCCTAAAATAAGGCTTTTCTGGAAGGAATTACATGAGGCCCTGGAAACTATATTTGAAAGGAATGTACCCTTTACATTTGAGGCTTTATATTTTGGTAAACTGGATTTTGATTGGAGGGGAACATATGAACATTTGTTTGGAGTCCTTATATCAGCAGGGAAGAAAGCTATAACAAGAAAGTGGCTTCTCACAGATCTACCAACAATGAATGATTGGATTTAATTAATAAAAGAAATATATATAATGGAAAAAATAACATTTTCACTAAAATTACAAATGAAAAAAATTGTCAAATATTGGTCTAAATGGGTTCAGTACATTAAACCTTTAAGGTCAGATTTTGTTGAGATACAGAATAACTGAAATTTTATAAGATACATTTATATAGTCTACTCCCTTTTCATATTCATAAATGTATACATCTTCCTTCTTTTGAATGTATATAGTTTTGTTAAAAAGTTATATAATTGTAAAAAATTAGAGGAACAAACAGGAATTTGTGCCTGCAATGTAAGACTGAATAATGGATGTTCATATGTAAAATGGTTTTGTTTTGTTCTCTAAAAATAAAAAAATAAAAATAAAAATAATTTGACTTTGCAACACAGCAGAACAAGACATAATCAATGGGGGGTGAAAACTTTCTGAAGGCACTATATAGTTTAGACAGAGAACACCAGAGGCAGATGGAGTTTTGTACTTAAAACTGTACTAGTTGTACTATTTATTAAATCGCCATATTATTTTTGCACTGTTTGCCAAATACTTCTGCACTGATTTTGTCCTGTTTGTATACTTTTCTCTGTTTGCGTATTTGCACAGTTTCTGACAATTTTGCACTGGCATCATACTGTTGTTTACACTGTTATTGTTATTGTATTACTGTCTATTGTCTTGTCTTCTGTTCCATGTATATACTGCACCTGAGAGACTAATGAGAAACACTTTTCACTATACTATGCATACTATGTTTAAGTATAATGACAAATAAAGTTGAATTGAGAAGAGAAAGCATGAATGAGGAAGAGAAAAACTGAGGAAAAGGACAATAATTTTAGTTTGAATGAATTTCAAGCCCTGATAAATACAAAACTATCAAATTTTATAAAATAATATTAAGAAGTGAATGTAGATATGACGGATAACTCTTGGCTATTATCAACATTTAAAGCTTCAGAGCAAAGGAGATGTTTGCTGGGATGTGAAAGGCCCAGATTCAGATCCAAGCAATTGTAAAGTTCACCTTGGTTTAGATACAATGGTTTGGTTTACCTTAGTTAATTAAATTAAGGGTAAATGAGTAAATTAAGTGTTAATCAGCAGTCCAGAAAGACAGCATACAAGAAACTGACAACTAGGAGAAGAACAGAAGAGACAAGAGAACATGAAAGCAGGAGTTCCTTGTTTCAGATCACCAGGAAAGAGCAGACTGGAGCTCAATATCTGAAACCCTGTTAAGAGAGTCTGTTATTCTGTAGTTTCAGATGAAGAAAGATACAAGATGTTAACTTTAAGTCCTTTCTGCATGAAGGACTTCTAGCAGACTTAGACTTAGACTTCTAAGCAACAGGAGTTTATGGCAGGAAAGGGGGTTAACTGATAAGGATTCCAGATGCGAGCTAGGAGAGCTAGGGAACCCCCTGGGGACTTAATCCCTGACCATTTGGCCAAAAAGCTGTAAACTGGCCAAACACATGACCTCCCCCCTTTACCATAATAACAGTGACGTCAGAAGCAGAGAGGAAAGGATATATAAACCTAAAGTTTGTACCAGCACTTGGAACAATATTTCGGTTTTGTTGTTTCTTGCGGGAAACAAGACTTCGGCTTTATTGTTCCATGCATGCAATAAACTCATCTGTTTAACTTCATCTCGGGATCCAGAACCTTATTCTTTCTGTTACAACACAGAGATACCTGATTGCCCGTGTAAAGAATCCCTTGGTTAAAAATGGCATCTCCTTATTAGTGGGGGCATTTTGAGAATGAAGAGATAGGTTCCCATTAATTTGATATAATCAGATTAACAGAGGAAGAGATATTTAACAGCAGGTAGCGTTGATTTTAGTTTTGAAGTGAGCTGATCTCTTCTTTTGGCTTTTGTAGGAGCTATTTAAGAGTTGAATACTTAGCAGCAGTCATGTTTTTCTGGGTGATTTGGAGGTAGGCATCTGGGATGCCTTATTGGTAAATTGCCTAACTTGCATGTTGTAAGTTTATTGTGTGTGTGTAGTTTAGTGTGTGTACAGATGCAGCCATTCAAAACAAGCAGGCTGTAGTGTGCTCTCACGAGGCACCAGTTCTGTAGGATTTGGGCATTTACGGGGACAATTATTAATTGTAGCCGTAAATCACAAAATGATTCTTTTAATGGCTTTAGAATCCAACCATGCGATATAACTCAAACAACGCACACACACAGGTACTAATACACAAGAATACATTTATTAATACATAAAATATGCATATAAACCTAACAGATCTTATCGTGAGGGTTATCAGAATACAAAAGGTATATATTCAGTCAGTTACGAAGAGTTACACATATCAAGAGGACATACGTTCGGTATATCATTCATTTAGACCGTTTCGTAATTGAACTTGGTTACAACTTCTACCTTAGATACTCAAACAAGTACATAACTCTTAGGAATTAAATTGATATCAACTGGTAGGGATAACAATTGAATTCTCGAGCAGTAATGCAGTGAAGTTGAATACTCATCCAATCTCTGGGGATTCAGATCTCCTGCGGGCTCTCTGGCTCCGTGCCAGGCTGTGCTGTGTGGCTTGCAACTGTGCACTGCTGATGCTCACTGACCGGCTAGTTAGTGTTGGTTTTAACTAGCAAAGTTTGTGCACAGGAGAAAAGATGACTGTGGGTCCCAGCAAGTCAGGAAGAGGACCGGTTTGTTCCTGATGAAGCGCTAGTTCTGAATACTGATTCAGCTGTCCACAGTTCCAACCTGTTCACGAGGCTTGCTGCTGATGCTAACCTCGGGTGTATCCTCTGGTTACTCTCTGGCAACCTCCGCTCTTGACTCTTAGAACAAAGGAAGGTTCTGGCACTCGGACACACTGGCCATTCCGTGGTTGTCCGGGCTGAGTCTCAGGATGGTCAGGAGGCGCACTGCGAGAATGTCCTGCCCTTGGGAGCCTTTCTGCTCCTGGGCTGTCCTGCCCTGGAATTCTCCTTTGAATTCCCTTTAGAATTGCCTCTAGAATAGTTCTTTTTAAATCTTGGAGCTCTGTGTTGCCTGTTTTTACCTGGAGGAACTTCAGCTCGTTCATTGGCTGAAAGTCTCATGGGCATCAGAGACCCATGTGGGTTACTTGGCCCTACCAGTTCCTGATTGGCTGATGATGAGTAACCATGCCCTCTGACCTTGGGGTTGTAAACCACTTGGATGAGGCTCTCCCTTGGAATCTTGCAGACTTTTAGGCGCCAATGGATGACCATTGATCATGATAGCCAGGCTTAGCTAAGTGCATCCCCATTTGGGAGCTGTCCCTTATCAAAAGAAAACATCTTTAAATCAGCCTGCATGAATAGTTTCTCTGTGGCTGCACCACAGAGATGAAGAGAGAGATGGGGCCTCATTTGGGAAAGCACAGCAACACTTAATTCTGTCTTATTAACAAGCATTGCCACTACAAGGCGATACCGCATTATTTTGCAGTGCGCTTCACGTGGTGTACCGCAAGTTACGGTATTAATACCGTTTATTCTCGCACAGAACCGCATGATACCGCATGATAACGCAGGTAAAATAATAGTATCCGGAATTTCCACAAGGTGGAGCTAATAAAGCTCAACCTCTCATGTTTGAGCTGTCGCCATGAAAGTCTTTACCGAAGATATTACTAGCAGTATTTATAATGAATGACCTTGGACAAGCTGTAAACTCAAAGTATTGCCCTGGTCCACATTCTTTTTTTCATTGACCGTCTTTGTAAAAGTAACACCACAGCATTTTGTTGATCCAATCACGCATTTGTTTCCAATCATGCAAAGTACAGTAATTTTTGAGAATCTCCGATTCACCATGCCTTTCACATTCTCATAAAAGATATTGATTTAGGAACATAAACATATAACTGTATGCAAAACTGTACTGTATACAGTATGTATATGTATATTTAATCTCTTTACTGTGCCCGTTTAAGTATTGAATATTTATATGGAATTTTACCACTGAAGGGAAATCATAGTAGCTGAGCATAAAAAGAATAGGAGCATACTGTAACGCGTGTGAAGGCCATACACGATATTAATTTTGGAACATAAACATACAGTATTACAGTATGTAAACTGTATATTGCTGGTCTCGGTACTTTAAAGAAAAAATACACACCAGTATTCCATTTCTCCCTAAACATTTTAAGCACCGAAGTCTTTAACTAACATGTGAAATAACGTGTATAAAAAGTGGTAGTTTTAAGCTTTTCTGTGAATACGCTCGATACCGGAGTCAACAAGCATACTTTTAGAATTTGATATCTAAAGAAATTAATAACGATATAATTATATTCATGTTCTACAACACAATAGAACACGCTGTACAATGTCTGTTGATACTGTTTGTGTTTAAACTGTCTGTTAAAACTGGGGCTGTTTCATCACTCCCCATGTGACCTTGCGGGTGGTACTGTGGTCTAGGTGCCTGACTTGTAAACCACAGGTTGGGTGTTCAAATCCAGCTAGCGCCACAACTTTTCTTTTAACAAACATTTCTTTAAAAAATTAAAATAGAAATGTTATGGACAATTAATTGATTTTTTATATTTCTAAATATCACAACATGTTCGAATTTAAGTCATTTTTAATAACAATGAATAGTTGTAAATTGTAAATACGACGTTTACATTGGTGTTATTAATTTTTCACTTGAGTGTATGGAGGATTGTCAGCTGTCACTGAGAGCAGACCCCCCCTCTTAGGCTGCGCAAACGATCTTTTAGATTTTTATAGAGAAATGGAGGCTGTACAGTATGCGTTACAATATAAACATTTACTGTCAAACTTTAAATCAGCAATTGATTTAAAGACGATCTGTCAAAGCGCAATGAAACCTATTACTTGATTCTTATGGACGCCCGGTCCCGCCAGGGATTAAAAAAAAACATGCAATCGCGTATCTAAAGAAACAACAGTATAACTATGTTCATGCACAAACAGTAGCATGTTACCTTTTTAGTTTGGGGGTCTCCTCTTGCCACAAAGCTCTAAATTGCAGTTTGAGTGCGGTTTTTGACTTTTTTTAAATTACAACCCATAAATAAAGCTGATACTGGTTAGACTTTTAATTATTTTAAACTGTATTACAGCAGCACAATGCACAATGCAACGTAAATCCCTACCTTTGTCTTCTGCGTAATAATGTTCACCTCTCTGTCCAGCAAATTAACAATAGTAATAATAATGAACTTTATTGTACATAGCGCCTTTAAAGGTGGCTCCTCAAAGTGCTTTACAGAATAAAAACAATAACAACAATAGTGTTAGGCTGGGCAAACGATTTTTAATTTTTTTAAAAAAAAGAAATAAAAAATGAGATATAATGTGTTCTGGCTTAGACATTGCACAACTTTAAAACCTATAAAAACAGATTTCGAGAGTTAATAACCACTTTTTATGCGCGAAAAATGGGTGATCTTTTGCAGCTGTTTCACTGTTTTAAACAAATAAGAAATTAGATTGCTCATAAATCTAATCACTTATTCTACATAAACACAGCGTAATTGCGCTCTGAAAATGCTCTTTTTCTTGTTCGTTTTGGAGACCTTGATCGAAACTGATTTGAGATGTCAGAACGGATTTATTTTCTGTGTATTTCTGTGTGCGCATTTCCTACATTGCTTCGTTTGTCGAGATTTTAACTTTATATTTAGGCTCAGGATTTCAACTATAAATCGTACACTAATTACTAGCAGTAAATACTGATGTTTTGCTCCCTCTTACCACAAACATATATATGTATTATAGCTGGAATTAACTTTTTTTCGTACGTGTCTCTACCTACTGCGACTCAAACACGGAATGCTTAAAGATGGCAACAAGACAGGCACCCAGAGGTGGGGGGTGCGTCTTTCCGCCTCCATAACTAAAATGCCAAATAGGAGTGGCCCAGCACGGTTTTCATCACTCTCTGCGGGAGTGCTGGCTGTGACGAATTAAACCGGTTTCACAGGTATTTTCAAAGTAGAAGGGCGCGAGTCTTCCAGCGATTGCAGATCAGATCAGATTCCCTTCCTCCCACAGAAAGACAGACAAATGTTTTCACTGCTTATTAGTCGCTATTCACCGCTCGGCGAGCAGCTCCAATTTCAGGTGTAAGCGATAAAAATACTGTATATTTAGCTGAAAAGCTGTACAATGCAAGAATTTCGTTACCCTAGGAGGTTTCGTGAAAAAGCTACAGGCGTGCAATCGTTTTTATTTTTAAATACATTTTAGCAAAGTCATGTACCATAAAAGTATGGTAATTAAAAACCATTAATACTTTCGCTTGGGTTTAAATAAAGTCGGTGTTTTCTCTTTTGGCTAGACTTGACTATTTAGCCATGAGATATACAATAGATTGTCATTAAACAACCTTATGTTTATTAATCTTCCTTGTTATGCACAGTTGGAATGATAATGTAATGATAATTAATTTAATCACAGAGTGCTCATAAGCTGATACCCTGGATTCTCTCCAGACACAGCTGTATGAGCTCCACCAGTCAGGACAGGAGGCTCTACTGTACACAGAGAGGGGCGGGAGGGGAGAACAAGCCGATACCTTGGCTGATACCCTGGCCTGTGTCTCCAGACACAGCTGGATGAGCTCCACCAGTCAGGACAGGCAAATAAGATACACTCTACAGACATTCACAACAGCGACATATCATAAAACATTTGCACATATTGTTAAATTATTACTTATTTTTCAGGAAGTTAGAAAACACTTGAATTACTTATCCAGTCTCTCAAAATAAAATTATTTTTCAAGCAATGTAACTAACGTAGGGCAATATGTTTTTTATTAATCTAACATTGACAGCCACATCTTAAATCTTGTCAGTCAGCTCTTTTTTCTCTATTTGAATTGTGGTGATTCAAATAACTTGGGATAACCAGTGGTCTCAAAGTCACAGAGCTCACAGAGCTTCAACAACAGATGACAACTTTCTTAGTCCTTCCTTAGTCTTCCTAAAATTGTTAGACGGGGTGGGGGGCACTCGGGAATATGAGTTATGCGAGTTAGATTATGAATGAATAAAAACATTTTATTAAAAACACGTTTGCATTTGTTTGGGAGCTATATTATGTATTTTTCATATATAAGATATAATTATGTGTTCCTGCTTACACATTGCACGACTTTAAAAGCTATAAAAACAGGTTTTGATTCGTGTCTTTTTCACATTATCTGGCGAGCCTTGTTTTGTCAAAGAACCAGAGATCAAACCAGAGATCTCGCTTTCAAAGGACAGCACAGACTTTCAAAAGGCCGCAAATGTATTAGCAAGGGTTAACTGCACTATGGACCGCACAAAGAAATGTAAAATAGTCTTCTTTAGGTGTGAGGGCAGGAGTGGATCGCAGCAGGCATACACAGCAAATAACAAGAAAACAAAGAACAGGGCAGGTGAGACGAGTATCCAGACAGTGAGTGATCAGAAAAAGGAAACAATTGTTACGCCCGGCTTTTCGACGCAATTTTTTTTTTTAACTTCCTAAATGTTATGGAGGCAGAAAGACCCACCCCCCACCTCTGGGTGCCTGACTTGTTGCCATCTTTAAGCATTCCGTGTTTGAGTCGCAGTAGGTAGAGACACGTACGAAAAAAAGTTAATTCCAGCTATAATACATATATATGTTTGTGGTAAGAGGGAGCAAAACATCAGTATTTACTGCTAGTAATTAGTGTACGATTTATAGTTGAAATCCTGAGCCTAAATATAAAGTTAAAATCTCGACAAACGAAGCAATGTAGGAAATGCGCACACAGAAATACACAGAAAATAAATCCGTTCTGACATCTCAAATCAGTTTCGATCAAGGTCTCCAAAATGAACAAGAAAAAGAGCATTTTCAGAGAGCAATTACGCTGTGTTTATGTAGAATAAGTGATTAGATTTATGAGCAATCTAATTTCTTATTCGTTTAAAACAGTGAAACAGCTGCAAAAGATCACCCATTTTTCACGCATAAAAAGTGGTTATTAACTCTCAAAATCTGTTTTTATAGGTTTTAAAGTCGTGCAATGTCTAAGCCAGAACACATTATATCTCATTTTTTATTTCTTTTTTTTTTTAATTAAAAATCGTTTGCCCAGCCTAGCAGTATTGTTGTTATTGTTTTTATTCTGTAAAGCGCTTTGAGGAGCCACCTTTAAAGGCACTATGTACAATAAAGTTCATTATTATTACTATTGTTAATTTGCTGGACAGAGAGGTGAACATTATTACGCAGAAGACAAAGGTAGCGATTTACGTTGCATTGTGCATTGTGCTGCTGTAATACAGTTTAAAATAATTAAAAGTCTAACCAGTATCAGCTTTATTTATGGGTTGTAATTTAAAAAAAGTCAAAAACCGCACTCAAAATGCAATTTAGAGCTTTGTGGTAAGAGGAGACCCCCAAACTGATAATGTAACATGCTACTGTTTGTGCATGAACATAGTTATACTGTTGTTTCTTTAGATACGCGATTGCAAGGTTTTTTTTAATCCCTGGTGGGACCGGGCATCCATAAGAATCAAGTAATAGGTTTCATTGCGCTTTGACAGATCATCTTTAAATCAATTGCTGATTTAAAGTTTGACAGTAAATGTTTATATTGTAACGCATACTGTACAGCCTCCATTTCTCTATAAAAATCTAAAAGATCGTTTGCGCAGCCTAAGAGGGGGGGTCTGCTCTCAGTGACAGCTGACAATCCTCCATACACTCAAGTGAAAAATTAATAACATGAATGTAAACGTCGTATTTACAATTTACAACTATTTATTGTTATTAAAAAATGACTTAAATTCAAACATGTTGTGATATTTAGAAATATCAATCAATTAATTGTCCATAACATTGCTATTTTATTTTTTTAAAGAAATGTTTGTTAAAAGAAAAGTTGTGGCGCCAGCTGGATTTGAACACCCAACCTGTGGTTTACAAGTCAGGCACCTAGACCACAGTACCACCCGCAAGGTCACAAGGAGTGGTGAAACAGCCCTACACAAACAGTATCAACAGACATCGTACAGCGTGTACTATTGTGTTGTAGAACATGAATATAATTATATCATTATTAATTTCTTTAGATATGCGATTCCATATTATATTCCCTATTAATCAAATTCTAAAAGTATGCTTGTTGACTCCGGTATCGAGCGTATTTGCAGAAAAGCTTAAAACTACCACTTTTTATACACGTTATTTCACATGTTAGTTAAAGACTTCGATGCTTAAAATGTTTAGGGAGAAATGGAATACTGGTGTGTATTTTTTCTTTAAAGTACCGAGACCAGCCATATACTGTAATACTGTATGTTTATGTTCCAAAATTAATATCGTTTATGGCCTTCACACGCGTTATGCTCCTATTCTTTTTATGCTCAGCTACTAAGATTTCCCTTCAGTGGTAAAATTCCACATAAATATTCAATACTTAAACGGGCACAGTAAAGACATTTAAATCTTTCTACGACCGACCAACGCACCATGAGTGCCCCTGTCGGTCAACCAATCACATACCGCGGTATGACCCGCGATGACGTAGCCAATTACCCGTGGTACGTGTCTGTGCCGCGCACTTTGAATGGCTGCATCTGTATTTTCATTGTTAATAAATATTTGTTTAAACCAGTGTGCCCGAATTATGACTGTTTTCTGTGTCTCAGAACAAAAAACTCAAGTTCCCCTGACTATACCAACTGCCTACGTATATGAGGGTTATGTCCTGTCCAGGCTGTATACCACACTGATCCCCTTGCAAGCTGGGATAGGCTCTGGCTCCCCCAAGAGCTGGTACAATGAAGCAGTGATTTCAAATGAGCAAAAATGACTGTCTCTCCAGAAGGCTAATACACATTGCTTGGTTCTTAATCCAAAGAGGTCAGAAAGGGAACACTGGATACTTCAGTATTTGTAGAGCAGACAACATTGGACAGAGACTGCAGCACAAATACACCAAGAGAAAGAGAGACACTCCCTCTCCTCCAGGATCAATGAATACAGCAGAATCCCCAAACCTCAAACACCCAAATATACACTTTTCTTCTACACCTCAAACCACATTGATGAAGATACAAGCCTAACATTTTACACACTATTTATTGGGCACCATGACATTGTTTTCCTAGACAGACCAGTACAGAGCACTAGAGACACCCCGATATTCACTTGATCCTGCACCTCAGACCACTGAGCGCCTGAAAACATTAGAAAGCAAATATCTGTCGACGGCTTGACATTATCCTGTTTACCATTTCACGTTTATTTCAAGAATTTCTTTGCTTTCGGGTTGATCCAAAAGGGTGGTAGCACTGTGGCTCAGGATCTGCGCCTGTAGCTGGAAGGTTGCCGGTTCATATGCCGTGGCCAGCAGAGGAACCCTATTCTGTTGGGCCCCTGAGCAAGGCCCTTAACCCCAACTGCTCCAGGGGTGCTGTATAAATGGCTGACCCTGTGTTCTGACCCCAAGCTTTTCTCCCTGTGTGTGTGTCTCATGGAGAGCAAGTTGGGGTATATGAGAAGACAAATTCCTAATACAAGAAATTGTATATGGCCAATAAAGTGATCTGATCTTATCTTATCCATGTGAAATCACCAGAGGCCTCCCAACTGACCATCTCAGATTTGCTTCATACTTTCAGGAAATAATGTCACAGTGCCCGATAAATAGTGTGTACGATTTTAGGCTTATATCTTCATCCCTGTGGTTTGAGGTGTAGAAGAAAAGTGCATATTTGGGTGTTTGAGGTTTGGGGATAAAGTGCAAAGTTCCATAAGTCATTACCAGTGGTTTTCAACCTGTGGGCCACGGCCCCATGTACTGCAGGGGGGCTGTCAAACGATTGCTGTAATCAGGGCGCTACGGGGGGGTGCAATGGGTGCAACTGCACCCAGGCCCAGATCTAAGGGGGGGTCAGTTGCCAACGTCATTAAAATGACAGCTTTTTTTTGGAAAAGGCCAGGAGTAAAATAAAACGAACAAGAGTTCGTATGTCTGGGGCGGGGACCGCGGTATTATCCCATAGCAATATTAATCCAGCATGTTTTCAAATCAAACACGATGGTCTATTGGAAAACATGGCGGTGCGGATGATTTGCAGTTGGTCATTGACGCCTTCATTCCAAAATATGTAGAACTGAATAACCCAACCTGGTCCCCTGCAAGACTGAGCACCACATAAGCTTACATTTAGCCAAGCTGTGTTCGTTAGTGTGCAACATGAAAGAGATCCAGAAATGTATGTTGGGTAGTGAAAAACGCAAAGAACAGAAAAGAAAATTAGAGAGGAAAAGTTTAAAGTGAACTTTTTCAATTGCTTACTGGACACTGCCACCAGTGAGACAGAAGACCGGTTTTCTTTCTTGAGCGAATCCAGGCGTCTTTTTGGCATTTTGTTTGACATCAAAAAGACTAGAGATAATTCAACTGAAGCCTGTAACGAACTTGCCTTGTTCTGTAGTAGGCATGGCAGAGATTTGGCAACTGAATTAAAGTTTCTGTCTCATCTGCTCCCCAATGAATAATAATAATAATAATAATAATAATAATAATGGCTTACACTTATATAGCGCTTTTCTGGACACTCCACTCAAAGTGCTTTACAGGTAATGGGGACTCCCCTCCACCAATGTGCAGCATCCACCTGGATGATGCGACGGCAGCCATAGTGCGCCAGAACGCTCACCCCACATCAGCTATCAGTGGGGAGAAGAGCAGAGTAATGTAGCCAATTCATAGAGGGGGATTATTAGGAGGCCATAATTGGCAAGAGCCAATGGGAAATTTGGCCAGGACGCCAGGGTTACACCCCTACTCTTTTCGAGAAACGCCCTGGGATTTTTAATGACCACAAAGAGTCAGGACCTCGGGTTTACGTCTCATCCGAAGGACGCTGCCTGTTTACAGTATAGTGTCCCTGTCACTATTAGGACCCACACGGACCACAGGGTGAGCCACCTGCTGGCCCCACTAACACCTCTTCCAGCAGCAACTTTAGTTTTTCCCAGGAGGTCTCCGATCCAGGTACTGACCAGGCTCACACTTGCTTAGCTTCAGTGGGTTGCCAGTTGTGAGTTGCAGGGTGATATGGCTGCTGGTAAGTCAACGCTCCATCTCAAGTTCTGCAGTACTGGGTCAACAAAGATAGGAAATCCGTTTCCAAACACAGTGATAGCATGTCAAATGTTTTTAACAATTCCAATAGCCGTCGCCGGTGCTGGTAACTTGTTTAGCAAGCTGAATTTGTTCAAAACGTATCTAAGGTCCACCATGTTACATGTGTCGATGAAGGTCCGTAAAGTTGGTTCGTTAGTGCTACGTTTGTGCTGTTGAAAGTAGTGTTTGTGCTGGGTCGCATCTTTAAACGGCCGTTGATTCACATATTAATTTAAAAACGACACAATGAGAAACCGATTACTTCTTCAGATTTTTTAAAAAAGGACACAGCTACGAAATATTGAGACGTGCTAAAGTCTCTTTCTAAGAGCATGCAGTTGTTTGCTAATGTTCGCCTTTTAAGGCTACATCCGCAACTATTCTGATAAGGGTATATATCTCAAGAACGAAAGCAGCACAAACGCTACTGAGACCAATCCGGGTCCCCTACGACGTTGTAGGGGGGCTCAGTGACGTCACACCCCCCAAAATGAAGGTGCTATATCTCGGGAAAGAAAGAAGCTGGGAAGTTACTTTCAACGGTACAATCTGGCACAAATGTAGCACTAACAAAAGTGGCTTCTCTACGATGTTGATGGGGGACTGAGTGACGTCACGACCCCGAAAAAACAAGGTGCTATATCTCGGAAACAAAAGCAGCACGAGCGCTACTTTCAACGGCACAAACATAGCACTAATGAATGAGGTAGGTTTCATCGTTTGTGCTGTCTGTAGGGGGGCCAATTTCATGGAGCTTGTTGATTAGGCTACTGCTGAGGTATAGCGCAAGCCCATTTCAGACGGCCTGGTCCTTCTATGGGCCATGGAAATTTTTATGGTCGGTCATGTGGGCCGTGAGCTGTAATAGGTTGGAACCTCTGCTTTAGAACTATTGATGTTAGATGCATGAAATTTTCAGGGATTGTTCATTGGTGTAAGGTGTCTTTACTAAAACAAATGATCCACAGTTGCATGTCTGCCAATTTATGGGTTGTTGAAAATCTTTTTTTTTTCTTTCGTGCATTGGAGCAAATTTGGCCCTCTGTATCTCCACATTGAAGCACATCGGATCTTTCAAATTTCGGTATGTATTACTCATATTTTTGGCAACTAGGTATTTGTCTAAATAAATCAAACATTCTGATTTATGACACCTTAAAAATGAAAAAAAATCATGCTGCGCCTATATTTCAATTGCCTATTGCTCATGTCTGACAAGGTCTGCCATAGAAACAATTATAGCGAGAGCATGTGGTAATTTGCAAATGTACCAAATATGAACTTGGTATCTCGAACCAAACTGTATTTTTTAAGGTATCAAACACACTATGTTTTACTACAGACAGAAATGCTGTTTTAAGGCATGTAATATACATAGATGCTCCCAATAATCCATGAAACCTGTAAATTCATAAATGATTTTTTATCACTGTCCTTTAGAAGCACATAGCTGTGTGCTTATACTTGCCAGCCAGATATGGTGGCTGATGTCAGCTGCTGCACATCCTCATGGTGCCTCTAAGACTTACAATTGGCCCAGGAGAGGAGATATCTGTTGGGTCCCTCTGGCGCATATCATGAAGATTATTGATGCCTCACTTACATCAGCTGCCAGACAGTATAAACTTCCATCTAACGGGGAAAAGCAAATCGATGAGTTGTTTAAATGTTTCAAGTAGACACTATTTCTTTAAGGTTTGGGTTGTTCTGACACTGTAGTTTGTTTAAATGGTAGAACTGGGTAAGGTAGAATTACCTAGAATAAAGATCAATGGACTATTTAGACATAAAATACATATTAGTTATCTGATAACACTGTATGATTGTATTATAATTAGTGTGCCTCTGTCTTTTACATTTCCATCTGTAGTAAAACATGGTGTATTTGATACCTAAATAATTATAGTTTGGTTCAAGATACCAACTTCATATTTGGTACATTTATTAATTGAAACATACTATTTTCTGTGGTATAATTCTTTTTATGGTAGACCTTGTCATACATAAGCATTATTTTTTTTTCCCAATTCAATTCAGTTTTATTTGTATAGTGCTTTTTACAATGGACATTGTCACAAAGCAGCTTTACAGAGTTCCAGGCCTGAGCCCCCAGTGAGCAAGCCTAAGGCGACAGTGGCAAGGAAAAACTCCCTTAGACTAAAGTAGGAAAAAAAAACAAGGCTCGGGTTAAATTATAATGAACACAGATGAGTCGTCTATATTTACATGGTACATGATACATGGTGGGAAAAGCACATTTATTTTCATTTTTAAGTTTGATTACTTTTAGACAAATACCTAGTTGCCAAAAGAGTACTATAAAATGAGTAATAAATACCACAATTTGAAAGATCTGATGTGCTGCAACGTGGAAATACAGAGGGCCAAAGTTGCTCCAATGCACAAAAGAAAAACTTTTTTTATACGATTTTCAGCAAGCCATAAATTGGCAAACATGCAACTGTGGATCTTATGCTTTATGTTTAAGACACATTTACACCAAAGAACAATTCCTGTACATTTCATGCATTCCGCATCAGTAGTTCAAAAGTAATGATTTATGGAACTTTGCACTTTTTTAACACAAACTGGGGCCACGCCCCTCGTTTTAAAGCCTCTATATCTCAGAAACTATTGAAGATACAAGACTAAACGTCTGCACACGATTTATTGGGTACAATGACATTATTTTTTTGAAAGTATGAAGCAAATCTGCGATGGTCAGTCGAGAACATTTTCTTAAATCTGAATGTACCCTAAACCTAAAGCGCTGGAAACACGTTTGGCCGAGATGATCTTAAAAATAAGGAAGATGTTCCAACGATAAAAAAAAACATTAAACAAGCGAGATCCCAAAGTTTTCTATAGCGAGGGTGTAAACACAGTAGTTCATCGTTTTTATTCGAGTTACTGAACGATATTAAGGCCATTTAAACGACATGTTTTCAGCCGTTACTAGGCTGGGCAAACGATTTTTATTTTTTTTAAAAAGAAATAAAAAATGAGATATAATGATGTGTTCCTGCTTAACTTAGACATCGCACGACTTTAAAACCTATAAAAACGGGTTTCGAGAGTTAAAAACCACTTTTTATGCGCGAAAAATGGGTGATTTTTCTTCCTCGTGATCAGCTCAGAATCTTTGTGTACGCTGTAAGGTTTTTACTTCTTAATTAAATGTTTAAAATACACGAATTTCATAAAGACAACACACGTTTCGAAGAGAAAAAATCCCATTCTTTTCTCTTCCTGGTGTGTGAAACTGATCAGCAGGTCTTTTTTTCCCAATCAGAGGCTCTGAAAACAGCGTACCGCCCACTGCGCTCCGTCAGAGAGGGGCGCGGCACCGAGAGAGGGAGGAGGCGCGGAGCTCAGCAGTACAGAACGAACGTTCTACTGCCTGGAGCGCTTATGGCACCAATCGCGTCTGCACTTATAACTTAGTTTTTAAAATAATCAAGCAATATGAACCATCTCTTTTTACTTTTAAGTCCCTTAATTATCATTAAGCACAACTTTCTCACCACTTAGACTATTTTTTGATACCATCCTTAGACAAAGCAGAAACTTGTTGTTCTGTCTAATGACATTACAAGTGGAAAGATTACAGATTTTAATCGTCTTTAATTTTGTTACACATTTTAGAAACGTTTCATCCATACAAACACCACAAAACTATTCTCGATTGTATATCTGAATGGTATGTTACACTTAGTTCACTGTTTTAAATACATCTAATTAAGAAAGTTAGGTGTTAGCATAAACTATTAGCAATCAATAATATTAAATTTAGCACTGTAATAAGTTATTGCACTTTCCCCCGCATCTTGTAAAAATATATTTTCATTGTTCAAATATACATTAAATCTGACTATCATATAATAAGTTAAATACGAAACTAAAGAAAAAATAGGGTTAAATATAATTCAAAATATTTTGCTAACAATGTTAACTGTTTATGAATAATAAAATGTATTAACTAAGGAGTAGGATGGCACAGTTGTTAGTATGCTTTTTGTTTTGTTTCTTTTTCATAAATACAACAGTAGTGCCTGATGTCTCAGTGGCTTTCAAAATTAAATTATGCATGCAAACCTGTGAACTAGAAAGATAACTAAGATATCCATCCATTTATAATGGTGGCGAAGTGGTTAGCATTGCTATCTTGCAGCACTGGGGTCCTAGGTTCAATTCCTGCCATCCTGTGTGTGTGGGGTTTGCATGTTCTCTCTGGGTTACATGGGTTTTCTCCATATGTGTGATATGACTCCCTCTCGCACTCCAAAACATAAGGAAGCTTAAGGAAACAGCCTTTCCACCTCTCTTGCACATCAGTATCCATACCTAGTTATTTAAACAAATTGCCTCTAATTATAAACATCTTAATATGCTGGCTCTGTGGATCCGCATCAGCTATGTTTGCCCATTACTTCAATTCATGTGCATCCAACACACAGTTCAATGCCAGCAACTACACATAATCTAAAATACAATCCTTATTTCAGTATCTATGTAAACATATAGTCTGTTAACTTCATCATCTTCATCAAAAGTATGCCTAACCCCATTAGGAAGTGTTCTTGTTATAAGTGTATTCCTCAGCTTTCCCCAAACTATCTTCTTCTTGCCAACATCTCTAGTCTTTTATCCTGCAATAACTCAGCCAACACTTAAATCTCCAAAAGCTGCTTGTGTTAATTTCTTTAAATCACAAATATCATGTGTAAATACTGGCCATGTAATACTCTGCATTGTGGAATAATAGTTTATTTTAAAGGGAACTAGAGAAACTAAGAACTAGAGAAATCAAGAAAGGCTTTTTTTCTAGAATTAATAAATGCACATCCTGTTCACTGGGGAAATTAAATCCACACTGAGCAATCTTCAATATGTTCAGAATATGACAGCGAGAATCCTATCAGGGATGCATTACACCTGTTTTCAAGTCCTTGCACTGGTTACCTATCAGGTTTCGAGTCAACTTCAAAATCCTCATCCTCATTCAGTACTTACAGTATATGGCTTATTATCTGTCTACTCCCCACCTTTGTCCGTCTGACTCTGGTCTTCTAGCTGTCCTCAAGAACATCTACATTCTGTGGGTGACAGGGTCTTCTCTAGCTGCACCCCAGAGCTCTCAATTTGTATTCCCAGTGATATCAGTCACGTACCCTTTACTTTGTAATCTGTGGTTCCTTTTATCTGTTTTACATCTACTGTATTGCTTTGAGATGCCACTTTTAAAGGTGGTATATAAAATAAAGTTTTTTATTATTGTTATAGAGAAACATGATCAGATTTTCCCTGGTTCAGAAAAAAAGATCTAAAGTATACTAGTTTGTCACTCTTCTCATTCCCTTTGCTAAATGACTTTTCATACTAATCTGATCAATCTAACTGCCTGTTTTCTGTGCTTTCTCTATCCTGCTAGATTTGCAATTATTCTGAAAATTTTCTTCTTGAAATAACTCATTTCTAAATACCTTTTTTCACTGTTAACATCTTGCAGCAACTCTGCGACAAAACATACACTTAGCTCAACCTGACAGTTCATCCTGCTACCAACATTGAATAAAAAAAATCTTAAGATTTCTATATTTATGTCTTTATTTAGTGGTTTCATTAGTGACAAAGGCTAAACTTTCTTGGAAAAATTTATTTTATGTGTTGTGGAAAAAAAACTGACTTGCTTTAACAAAATATGTTTACAAATCCTTTCACCTGGCAATCTACCTGAATGCCCAACTATCTGAGAAGCCCTCCATGAAACCATGGTTGCTATTAATTCATTTAGGGCTCACTGACAGAATTGCTGTTTTTTATGCATGCTAATTTTCTGATTCCTCACTCTGTTTCATGTTTATAGATAAAACTATTGATCGCGAAGGGAAATTGATGTACATGTTCATGTACATGATGAACATGTTTTGCATGTTCTTTTGTAACATACACCTTTTTGTGATTTTTTTGTATATCTAAGCAAGTGTTCCTGCATCCCTCTTCTGCACTATAGTCATGGCTTTTTTTCTGTTTGCTTATTTCAAAGCAACATCTCCTCCATTTCTAAAACTTTTTGCTCATGTGCATTTTTGTAGTTTTTACACCTCTAGCACTTTAACGTCCTGAATTTTCATTTGCCTTAATTTGTAGAATGAATTTGAGTTTTAGCCTTAAAAAGCTTAAGTTTTCACTATCTTTTGTTTCTTGTCCTACAACTGTTATTATTGATCACCGAATTATTGTACTTGACATGACTTCATTCAGCCTTTCCTGAACGTCTATGACAGGCAGAGAGAGTGCCGTTTCTGGTGCGATCTTTTGCAGCTGACATTTCAGTTTTAAACGAACAAGAAATTAGATTGTTCATAAATCACTTATTCTATATAAACACAGCGTAATTGCCCTCCGAAAATCCTCTTTTTCTTGTTCGTTTTAGAGACCTTGATCGAAACTGATTTTAGATGTCAGAAAGGATTTATTTTCTCTGTATTTCCTACATTGCTTTGTCGAGATTTTAACTTTATATTTAGGCTCAGATTTCAACTATAAATCGTACAGTAATTAATAGCAGTAAATACTGATGTTTTGCTCCCTCTTACCACAAAAATATATATGTTTTATAGCTGGGATGAACTTTATTTCGTACGCGTAGCTACTACGGCTCGGACACGGAACAGTTAAAGATGGCGACAAATCACGGACCCAGAGGGGTGGGGGGGGGGGGGGGCGTCTTCTCGCCTCCATAACTAAAATGCCAAATAGGAGTGGCTTAAGCGACATACACAGTCGTGTAACTGACAGTTTGAGGTAGCCTATCGTGTAAATTTCGCTTTGTTGCTGATAGGTTAAGCTTTCGAAACTCTGCCCCAAAGTCATGTGACTGATTTTTCGCCCTGTTTCATTGGTTAAACGCAATGATCACAAGCACCACCATGGTAACTGGGATGTGTAGTTTTTAATTCCGTTTGAATTATAACTGTACGTACTGTCTTCATATTTGGCCAGGGCTTTAAAGAGAAGGCGCGCCAAAAAATTTCGGTGCCGTCGTCTCCGCTTTAAATGTACCCCCGTGCTGGAAGAATTTGACCTCGGAACGTTTGCCCAGCCTACCGTTACTGTGTTACAGATGTTTTCAGCACCATAACGGAAATTAGTTCAGTTTCCAGTAAAGAATCATGTTGCTACATCACACAAGTCTTTTCCACTTCACTCTATTTATGCACTACTCACCAGTAAGGAAGTTAAATACACTGTTTTTAAACACATACACACTAACTTAATACAAGTCACTGCACTGACCTGACAGCTCCAGTTTCTTGTCCATTTCTTCTATTTCTGCAGTGACTTCATAGGGAAGCGTGTGTCCAACATGATCTGTCTGCGCCTGATCTCCTCCTGCTCCCGACTCCTTCTCCCACAACTGCAATCTCCACTTCAGGCTCTCGTTTTCCTTCTTCAGCTGCGCCATTTCACTCCCGAAACTGTCCTCCACACACTGTGTGATTTTAGACACAGTCCGTCTCACCAGGATACGGGAAATGCTGTGGAGTTTGTCTTCAAACTCGATCTCAGAGTCAAACATCCTGTTTCGGAAAATTTCTGACACTTCATACACGATCGATTTAAGCAAAACCTCCATGAAAGAGTGGAGCTCGGTTTGCAGATTTAACATGCACTGCGCCATCCTTCTTCGGAGTCGGTCAGAAACAAAGGCCGATTTGCGGAGTTTAAACACAATTGCCTTCTTTTTTATTTTATTCTGCGCAAATCCTGTGATCTGTTCAAGCATGAACACAGTCGACAAGACGTCATCAGGTAGTGTATTCACGAACGGAAAAGATATTTTAAACAGAATAACTTTCTTCTTTATTATATCATCTAAACTAGCTGATTCAATCGACACCACAAGGTGAAATGTCTGCACAGCCGCGCAGCATGATGACGTCATTCAGGGGCGCTGCTGAAACGAGCTGAGAAAGAGAAGTTTCTGATTCAATTAGCTGATGACATAACGCTATTTTTAAGAAACCATGCAGAGATTGAGAAGGCAATTAAGTGTATAAAGGTTTTTTCCTATGTTTCTGGTCTTTCTCTAAATTTTAAAAAATGTGAACTGATGGCTCTTGGGAACTGTAACGTTTTATCCATATGTAATATTTCTGTAAAAGATGTAGTTAAATATCTAGGTATTAAGATTTCCAAAAATCCAAAAATTAGAAATGATCTAAACTTTTCTCCAATTATGCATTCATTTGAGAAAAAAATTGACTTATGGTTGTTAAGAGACCTTTCTTTAAATGGTCGAATACTTTTGTCTAAATCTGAGGGTTTATCTAGATTAGTTTATGCTTCACTGGTTCTGGATGTACCACCTTCAATTATTAGGAAAATTGACTTTAAACTTTTCAAATTTATCTGGAGGAATAAACCCCATTATCTTAAAAAAGAGATTATTTGTCGTCCACAGGCAGAAGGGGGCTTAAATGCTTTAGATTTTAGGACATCTAATGCTATTTTTAAGATTAAATGGATACAAAACTATTTAAAAAATAAGCAAAGTATATGGCATATAATCCCCAATTTGATATTTCAAGAAGTATATCAGTATATCAGGTATAGAGTTTTTACTAAACTGTAACTTTGACGTTGGAAAAATCCCCTTGAAACTTGCTAGTTTTCATAAACAAGTACTTCTAACGTGGTCACTTATGTGTAAACATAACTTTTCCCCTCATAGATTTACAGACATATAAAAGTTAGAAATAAAACCTTTTTTTTTAAAATTGGGTCAAGAATGGTATAATTTGGATTAAACAATTAATACTGATGGTGAAATATATAGTTACGCCTGGTTTGTTAATATATACAATATTTCTATTAATTTTGATCAGTATTTCACTGTAATTAACGCGATTTCTGGGGAATTATTAACCCTTTTAGGGAGTTGTAATAGTAGTCCTTTAGAAACATTGGAAGAATTTACAGCTCACATTAGACTACAAGGAAAGGATATTCTGAGTTGTGGATGTAATAACCAATTTTTTAGATCCCTGTTGAAAAATGATAATTTACTTGCGGTTACAATATATTGGAATTCCTCATTTGGAAAACGCATTGATTGAAAACATGTTTTGGATGATTCCCAATAAATATTGTATAACCAATAAGGTTAAGGAGGTTTCATACAAAATAATTAATCAAATTTACCCAGTTAAGACTCTTGTTACCCAGCGATTTAAAATTAATATAGATGATAAATGCGTTTTTTGTGACAGTAGCCCTGAAACTATTCAGCATCTGTTTTGGTCCCAGGGTAAAAATTTTCTGGACTAAGCTGCAGACTTATATTAAAAAAAAAAAACTATTGATATTTGCTTTGATGAAAAAGATGTTATGTTAAGTTTCAGCCCCATCGAAAACACATTTACACCAAAGAACAATTCCTGAAAATTTCATGCATTCCGCATCAGTAGTTCAAAAGTAATGATTTATGGAACTTTGCACTTTTTTAACACAAACTGGGGCCACGCCCCCCGTTTTAAAGCCTCTATATCTCAGAAACTATTGAAGATACAAGACTAAGCGTCTGCACACGATTTATTGGGTACAATGACATTTTTTTGAAAGTATGAAGCAAATCTGCAATGGTCAGTCGAGAACATTTTCTTAAATCTGAATGTACCCTAAACCTAAAGCGCTGGAAACACGTTTGGCCGAGATGATCTTAAAAATAAGGAAGATGTTCCAACGATAAAAAAAAACATTAAACAAGCGAGATCCCAAAGTTTTCTATAGCGAGGGTGTAAACACAGTAGTTCATCGTTTTTATTCGAGTTACTGAACGATATTAAGGCAATTTAAACGACGTGTTTTCAGCCATTACTGTGTTACAGATGTTTTCAGCACCATAAACGGAAATTAGTTCAGTTTCCAGTAAAGAATCCTGTTGCTACATCACACAAGTCTTTTCCACTTCACTCTATTTATGCACTACTCACCAGTAAGGAAGTTAAATACACTGTTTTTAAACACATACACACTAACTTCATACAAGTCACTGCACTGACCTGACAGCTCCAGTTTCTTGTCCATTTCTTCTATTTCAGCCCCATCGAAAACAATATTAAAATTTCGTTTGTAATAAATTTAATTTTTATAATGGCACATATTATTCATAAATTGGAGTGGTCTGGGAAGAACCCTTTGTTTGAGCATTTTAAAATGGATGTAAGGGGGTATTTGCAGAAGTGCAAAAATAGGAAAGCCATGTGGACATTATTCTTATTTAATTTGTTTTTCATAATTTATGTAGTAATATGTACCCCTGAGGATCTTTTTGTCTTGAATTGTTATATGTAATCTTGTTTGTGCTGTAATTTTTGTTATTCTGTTAAGCATATTTTTTTTTAAAAGATTGTACTCATTGGACATCTTGAATTGAATTGAAGTTTCTGCAGCCGGATATAAACCTCACTGACCTGATAGCGCCACCTACTCAGGAAGTGCGAATCTTTTTTTTAATTAAAAGTATAAAGAATTTACAAATACAACTACAACCAGAGGATAAGAAACAGGTACAAGAGAAAAGACACAAACAGAAAAAAACATTTAACCGCCAGAGGTAATGAAGTAAATTATGTGATCAAATTGTATTTTTTACATATATCATATGTTTTCCTTGCTTTATTATTTCTCAAATGTTTTATAGAATTTAAAGTGTTTCAGCTCCACCTCAAAAGTACTAAAAAGGGGAGTATTATTAGACCATTTTGATTTATGAATGTGAAATTTACCCAGAATGACTAATAATTTTACTATAAATAAATGCTATTTTTCCAAATTTTCTATGAAACAGTACAATAAAATATCAAAATCCTTAAATCTAAAAAACACCTTTAACTGCCTGCAAACTAAACTCTGCAAGTCTGTCCAAAACAACTTAAAAAAACCTACACCTAACAAATAAATGCATCAAAGATTCCCTTTCAGCCCGACAAAAAACACACAGATCATCCTGCTCATGCTTAAATTTAGAGAGCATTAATTTAACTGGATAAAACTTTTGAACAATTTTAAACGACATCTCTTTAACTTTATTTGTTATACAAAAATATCAGGAGTTGTCCAAACTAACTTCCAGTTTATATTTTCAAACATTGCATTCCAAAAAGATAAACAAGGAGGGATAAGATGGGGTTTACGAAGGTTCCTTATATGAGTATTGTTACATTTCTTATCCTTTATTTCCACGCCATCCAAGAATAAATCAGTTGTAAGCCCAGAAAGGAAGTCCGTTCTAATAGCGCCTTGATTTGCTTTTAACAAGTTCACTACACCTTCTGGAATGGCATCAAAAACTATTGCATATTCCTTAGGGGTGACAGGGAGCTGAAATCTCTCTAGGAATTCAGGATAAGTAAACAATCTACCGTCTTCATTCAACAGTTGAGCCACTAAATAAATTTTGTTGTTATACCAAGTCTGTAAAAAAAACGTATTTTTAAACTTAATGTCTTTATTATTCCAAATATAATATGTATGTGGTGAAAAATTGTGTTTGTATAATAAAGTCCAGTATAATAATACTTGCTTATGAAAATTAGATAACTTAATTGGGATTTTTTTTATATCAAAGTTACATTTTTACAAAAAGTCAAGATCCCCAACATCCTGAAAAATTATGTTTGGAATAAAATTCCAAATATTATATTTATTATTAATATATTTCCTAATCCAATTAATTTTAAATGTTATATTTGACATATAAAAATCTATAACATTCATGATTATACACCTTGATTTTTTGGTTTACTCAGAAGGTGTTTTCTAATATAATGAGGTTTATTCTTCCAAATAAAGATAGATAGATACTTTATTGATCCCGTGAGGGAAATTGCAGAAATTGGCAGAAAGAGAAATTAAGTTAAATTAAATTATATAAATAAAGTTATATAATAGTTTGTCAAACTCATCAATAAGATGTGAAGGAACATTCAGTGAAAGCGAAGCATACACAAAGCGAGAGATACCCTCTGCTTTCGACAGTAGAACCCCACCTGCCAACGATAGGTTCCTCATTAACCAAGACTGGAATCTTTTTTTAGTTTTATCTAAAATAGGTGTAAAGTTCAATTGACATCTTTCATCTTGGTCTTTACAGACTATAATACCCAGATAACGAACCACTTTCTTCACAGGTATATTCACTATTGCATCTAAATTAGAATCCTTAAGAGAAAACAGTTCACACTTGTCAATATTCAAAGACAATCCTGAGACTGATGAAAACACATTTAAAACCTCAATTGCTTTAGAGACCTCTTTACTATTCTTAAGAAAAATAGTAGTATTGTCCACTCGTTGACAAATCTTAATTTCTCTTTCCAAGATACTAATGCCTTCCATAATGCTATTTTTAATATGAAGAGCCAAAGTCTGAGCTACTAATAAAAAAAGAAAAGGAGATATTGGACATCCCTGCCTAATACCTCTGCCAATTTCAAATCTCAGAGATGTCCCATTATGCAATCTGACTGAGCTATTACACCCATTATAAAGAGTCTTAACAACATTCTGAAAATATTAACCAAAACCAAAAAATTCTGAACACTTAAAAATAAATGTATGTTCTACTGTATCAAAAGCTTTATAAAAGTCCACAAATAAAATATAATTATCATCTTCTATAAGATCACTATAATCTATTGTCAGGGGGAGTTCTTTCTGGACCCTATGCAGACGACACGATCCAGGGTTGAGTGAGAAAACACGAGGAAAAAAGCATGCAGGATACGGGGATGAAAACAGGGGGCATGTCCATGGAGTGCTGGTGGTTGGGGGAGGTGTGGCCGAGGCAAACGGAAAATCCAAAACAGCGCAAAAAGTCCAAGGCCAGGCGATCCATCCGTGACAGACGATTAAAAAACTAGAACCGGGTCGGGACTGGCAGGGGAAACGGGAACAGAAACAGAAACTAAAACCATAACGGGGCCAGGCGCATCCAGGTCCCATGCTCGCATGATGCGGGAACCAATGCAGAGCCCAGATTAGCGTCAGCGTCTGGCTTTGAAAAGGGGCTGGAATAGGGAACAGGTGTGGGAGATGAAACTAACAAGGAAGGGCTAGAGTGCCCTTAAGAGGAGGGGTTGCGATCGTGACATCTATCAGATCCAAAATTAAACAGATATTATTGCAAATATGCCTGCCTTTCATAAAACCAGATTGTGTCTCATCAATAATTTGATTCAAACCTTTCTTTAATCTATTTGCAAATATCAAAGCTAATAATTTTGCATCATTATTCAACAAAGTTATAGGCCTCCAATTTTCTAATATTAACTTATGCTTGTCAGGTTTGGGAATAAGAGAGATCAATTCCTGTTTCAGAGAGGGTGGCATTTCTTTTTTTTTGTATAACTTCTTCAAAAATGCCAAATAAAAAATCAATTAACGAATCTTGAAAAAAAGTATAGAATTCATTACATAAACCGTCATTCCCAGGAGCTTAATTGTCTTTTAATTGATCGATATTTATCTTTATTTCATTCTTAGCAATTTGTTGATCACACTGTATACGGAATTCCTCATCTGTAAATCTAGCATCTCTCCTTATGGAATGCAGGAAAGCAACCATTTCCGACTTGTTCTGTCTTGCTGAATATAATGTTTTATAAAAATCAGTAACATATAAAGCTATATCTTTGAAATTATCTGTAATACTGACATTAATTTTTAACTTGTCAATCAATTTATATTCTAAACTTCTTTTTTCTAAATTATAGAAATATTTAGTATTTTTTCCCCTTCTTCCATCCACTTTCTTCTTGATCGTATAAATGCACCTTTAGCTTTTTCTTCATAAATCTGATCTAATTGCAATTGCAAAAGATTCATTTTTTCTTTTTCTGAGTTAATGCAATTATATGTAACCGGGTGGTTACGGAGTGGATATTTGAAATCTGACACTGAAATTGGTAGCTGTCGCTTTAAGACACGCACGTATGAGTGACGTCAGTGCGCCAGTAATTGTGGAAGTGGACATCGTAAAGTTGAGCGTGGTGTGTGTCTATGTGTGATGTGAATGCAGAGGTAAATGTTCAAAATTTAGTTGATGGTGTAGCTATCAAAAATGAACTTTGGAAATCCTTGAAAGAGATGTATATTGTTGATATATGAGGGGAGGGTGACATATTAGTTAGACAAAATTGGTGGATGTTTAGGGATGAAGTGATCCTGACTCCCATGAGGTTCCAGTGCTGTGTGGGTGGGTTCGCAGGAATAATGTCCGTAACGGTAAATGGTCATACATTTTTGTTAGTTTGCATTTCTTTAACCATTGTTTGTGGAGGAAATGATTTGTTTTGTTCTTTGAGAATGACCTTATTCTGTTTAACTTGTTCAGAGCGTGTTAAAAGAAGACTGTGATATTCGGTGCGTCTTGGATTAGACGAGATTAAAGTGAGTAGTTTTGTTTTTATATTTCTGTGATGTAATGGGACCAATGAAGAATGTGGCATTCGGACTAATGTGGAGTATTTCTTTCCTTAGGGAAATTGCCACTACCGTATTTTTTTCTTTGTCTTTGTTATTTTAGTAGCACTTTGTGCATCCTGGTGTGTGTATATCTCCATGTATATCTATGTGAATCTTTCAGGTTAAAGGTTATACTGCATCCAATCTAAGTTCTGTAACAGAAAATAATACAACCACTCATTTTTTATGATTTCATGCAGATCCAGAATAAAAAGAATCCCCATTTAAGTTTATTGTAGTACGGTGTGTTCTTTCCCAGGCTACAAATCTTGGTACCAGGAGTGGGGTATTCTGAGCATTTGGATGCAGTATAAGGTCAAGTAAAAAAAAAAATTAAAAAATACGGTAGTGGTGAAGAGCTGCACTGTGGGTGTCCGGTCTGCGCAGAGAGGTGTGGGAAGGACACCAAGGTGAGCATCCTGGACGTCCGGAGCAGGGACCCAGGAGTGGATAGCTGGCAGAACCAGCATCCTGGACTGTTCTAGCGCACGTTGGCAGAGACTTTAGTGCTACTCTGCTCTCCTCCCCACTGATAGCTAGTGTGTGGTGAGCGTTCTGCCGCACTATGGCTGCCGTTGCATCATCCAGGTGGATCATGCACATTGGTGGTGGTGTAGGGGAGTCCCCATTACCTGTAAAGTGCTTTGAGTGGAGTGTCCAGGAAAGTGCTATATAAGTGTAAGCACTTATTACTTACTTACTTATCACTTTCTGTAGCCAGTCACTGAGTTTGAGTTCTACAGGCAAATAGTGCACTATACAATGTCACGAAAAGCAGATGACTGTTCTCTCTCAGAGGAGGAAACTTTGAATGAGACAGGTGTGCAAACTCAGCTTAGGGAGTTGAATAGGAAGCATGAAGAAGTGATGGCCAATATTGCTTCTTGAAGTAATGCATCCTCACGATCTTATGTCTATGTCCCTAGGGAACGTTATATTTCTATATTTAGTGGTGATTATGAAAAAGATGGCAGGTCAGTTGATGACTTCATTGACGAAGTAGAGCGGGTATTGCGTGTTCGTAACCAGTCACCTGTTGATAAGTTTGATTTTGTTATGTCTCTTCTGAGAAGTCCAGCCTTAGAAGAGGTTCGCCTGCGTGGTGTACATGAAACGGATCAAATCAGTGATATATTTGGCTATATCAGAGATGCATTTGGAGATAAGCGCAGTACTTCTCAGTTGCTGAATGATTTCTATGGCCGAAAGCAAAAGGAGGGTGAGAGCATTCGTGATTTTTCACATGCTCTGTCTCAAGCTTGGAGTTTGATCTTGAAACAAGCTCCTGGGGTTGTGGCCAAAGACAGAGAGATGCTTAGAGATCAATTCATAGAGGGAGTCAAAGATCCTGTACTTAGGAGGGAGCTCCGGAAATATGTGAGGGACAAACCAGAATGTACCCTGATAGAAGTGTGTGAGGAAGCATATATGTGGAGTATGGAGGAGAGCTCGGTGAATGTAAAGGCCTCTAAAACTACAAGCAAGGGGCTTGATAAGTTTGCAGAAGGGGTACAATGTACTTTGGTTAACGCTGAGGAAACAAAGTCAGTCATGCTGGAGGATGTCCTGAAAATGGAAGCAGAGCAAGGGAAAGCCATTAGAGAGCTATCCCAAGCAGTAAAAGATCTTGACATTCAAATTTCGCACCTGGAAGCAGATAATGACTCTATGCGTTCGCATGTCTTGTGCCCTACTCCCAGCCTTTGAAAACCCAATTCATAAAGCTGAAAGAACCGACTCCATAGGTCTTCCTAGTGCACGAGGAGGAGCAGAGGAGGAGTGAGGATGGCGCAGATGAACACTCATTTTTACGCGCTCCTCTGGAAGGAATGCAAATAAAAGCCGAAACCCGAAAACAGTAGTGGCCGTAAGAGGAAATACGTCCGCGCGGAACGCCAGTGCTCCTCGTTAGTATAGTGGTGAATATCCCCGCCTGTCACGCGGGAGATGACGTAGCTTTTGTCCAATCAGATTCCAATGTGTGGGATCTTACGGAATTTCCCTTCTCTGTCATTCTCTGAGCCCTATTCCAAAAGGGGCATCCTGTCCACTCCTCGATGCTTTTCGAAATCCTGCCAGTGTGTTTGATTAGTGTTGATTTGTTTCGAAAAAGCTCAAAGAAGACCAATCGAGCTCTTTGTCAGGAGTGGGATTTGAACCCACGCCTCCAGGGGAGACTGCCACCTAAACGCAGTGCCTTAGACCGCTCAGCCATGCTGACATGTGCTGTTAGCCCCAACCGGTCCCATGAGCCACCGCGATCCCACTGCGTTCCTTGATCATCGCACTGTCATTAAAGTTACATGGAGTGACATCAGTACTGAAATCTTTGAAAAATCTGTCGGCTTTCATGACCCGTTTTCTTTGTGGAGTGAATGTTGCACGCTTGCGAGAAAAAGCTTGTGAACCCTTTGGAATGATCTGGATTTCTACATGAATGGCTCTTAAAATGTGATCTGGTCTTCATCTGAGGCATAATGATAAATAAAGACAGTCTTATTTAACAAACAACACACACGACATTTTACATTGTCAATTCAATTCAATGTATTTCTATATAGCGCCTTTCACAACAAGGTTGTCCCAAGGCACTTAACAATGCAAGTTGTTAAGAGCCTTGTGTCTAATATGACGCCTAGGTTACGTGCTGACTCTTTGAGGCAAATGTTTAAATCCTCTGAGTTAAGTGCTGAAGTTATAGTAGTCCTATCAGTATTGTTGCCTCCAATCAACAGCTCCTCAGTTTTATCGGAGTTGAGTAACAAAAAGTTTTCACACATCCAAGTCTTTCCTTCATTAATGCATTTAACTAAAGTGATAATAGAAGAGTTGTCGTTTGGTGTAAACGAAATGTATATTTGAGTGTCATCAGCATATGAATGAAAGTTCAAATTATGTTTTCGTGTTATCCTACCTAGCAGCAGCATGTAGAGAGAGAGAGCAATATTGGTCCCGGCACTGATCACCAAATTGAACTGGTGACGTTGATGAAGCAGTACAATTATTAGATATTTGAACAGAACGTAAAACGATGAGTTAAATATGAAGTAAACCACTTAAGGACGGTTCCAGATAAGCCAACCTCAAACTCAAGCCTGTGTGACAAAACAGAGAGGTCAACCGTGTCAAAGGCAGCACTAAGATCTAGAAGCACAAGCACTGTTGCATTCCCCGCATCAGTAGCTAAGAGAATATCATTTACAACTCTTGTTAATGCAGTTTCAGTGCTGTGGCCTGGGCGGAAACCAGACTGAAATTTCTCAAGTATATTATTTGAATCCAGATACGATTGAAGTGGGGCCACAACTATTCTCTTAAGACTTTTAGACTGAAATGGGACCTTTGAGACAGGCCTGTAGTTGTTAAGAACTTGGGGATCCAAATTTGACTTCTTAAGGAGCGGTCTAACAACCGCTACCTTAAATTGATGAGGTACAACGCCTGACGCAAGGGATGCATTCATCATACTAAATATAGGTCCTGCCAGTCCTTCGAGGGAATCTTTGACTAGCTGAGTGGGGATGGGATCTAGCGAACAGGTGGTTGACTTTGTCTTACGTCTGTGTTCATGAGTCCACCATAAGAAGAAATCTGAACAGGAGTGGTGATCATGGGAGGTCACCACGGAGGAAACCACTGCTCTCCCCCCCAAAAAAAACCACCACTGCCCCTCTCAAGTTTGCTAAAGACCACATGGATGTTCCACAGCAACTCCTGGAACAATGTTCTGTGGACAGATGTGACAAAAGTTGAACTTGTTGGTAAATGTGCACAGCGTTATGTTTGGAGATAACAAAACACTGCATACCAACTCCTAAACCTCATCCCAACTGGGAAGCATGGCGGAGGCTGTATGGCTTGCAATCATCGAGGGACCGATGAATTCCAAGTGGTATCAGGAAATTCTACAGCAGAATGTCAGGGTGTCTGCCTGTGATCTAAAACTCGAAACAGAAGAAATTCTGTATTTTAGGATGGCCAAGTAAGAGTCCTGACCCCAGTCCCATTGAAGTGCTGTGGCGTGATCTGAAGCAGGCCGTTCAGCGCAAGACATCCCAAAAATATCCATGAACTGAAACAGTTATGCATAGAGGAATCGGCCAAAATACCTCCTAACCGCTGCTCAGGTCTGATCGGCCGCTACAAAAAGTTGGGGTTGAGGTTTTTGTTGATAAAGGAGGTTCCACTAGCTCCTTAATATAAGGGTTCACGTACTTTTTCCATCAATGACCTTGATTGTTTAAACCATTTGTTCAATAAAGAAACAGCAATGTCAAATGTTGGGCATGTGTTGTTTGTTAAATCAGACTATCTTTATTAATTATTATGACTTAGATAAAGATTAGATAGGAGCCATTCATGCAGAAATCCACATCATTCCGAAGAGCTGTTTACAAAAGTTTTTCTCACAACTGTATGTGAGAGAAAAGCAGGGACGCTCACTGAGTAAGGTGGGGTTGCAGCTTCGCAAATCGCAAGGACATTCCTACGCTCAAAAGGAGACAGGAGCACCCAAGATGGGACTCAAACCCACAATCCTTCGCTTAGGAGGCCAGTGCCTTATCCATTAGGCCACTGGGTGGGGTTGATCATGCTGATGAAAAGCCATTTTATTTTTCCTTTGCTTTTTCAAAGGGATCCCCGAAATTAGGGAAGTTAGGCAGCAGAAGGTTTACTGTGACCTGAGAAGGACCGGCATCCAATCACAGTGGTACACACACACACACACGCTCTCACTGATCTGAGCTACACAGTAACCAAGATGATCTCAGGTGCGCCGAGCTGGTACGGAACACATTGAACTGATCGACGGTGAATTGTCTCTCAGACAGGCTTTTCACCTCTGAGCTCCCTGACTGACAGTGATCAGCTAGGTGGTGAAACAGTCAGCTGCTTCTAAGCCTTAAACAGCTGCATCTGAGCGCGTCCACAGAGAGATGATTTGAAAGCTGAACATCGCCCATTGGGAACACCTTACCATCACTAGTTTTGCAGAGATGCCTGTCTAATAGCATGCGCTTTGCAAGCTATAGGTGTTTAGGCTGAGGCGGAATGCCTGTTAACAAAATGTTTTTCTAAAGGGGCATCGCACTCTTTTCCAAGCAGAGGTCCCCATCCCCACTGAGCGTCACAATTTAGTCATGTCCTAGGACGTCACCTGTTAGTCTCCATTTGTCTGCCACCAACACTTTAGGTTACGGGGTCACAACCGCACCCCGGAGAGCAGAGGAGCCGTTGGCGTTCTCGCGGTGCAGACTGCTCTGAAGGTGGGGCGCTTGAATCTCGCTGTTGGAGGCCGTCTGAAACTGACCCAAGCCTTTCCCTTGAATTAAATGTAAATAAGAAATTAACCCCATATGCACATGGAATCAATCACGTGTTTCCTTTGAGCCGTTTCAAAGACTGCTCAAGAGTTTACCTTGCACAGATGCGCAAAGATTAATGATGGGGGTGCAGGCTTCAAGGCGCCTTACGAAATGTGTTTGTTTTCATATACGCCCCGTGTTGCAATGGTAGGATGCAGTCAAATACTGCTTGGACGCGTATCGGCATTCTATGCAACTGCAGGACTTGAGGGTTTTTTGTGCTTTGTTCTGTTTTCGTTGACATCGCATTTGTAAGAGCGTAAAAAAAAGCAATTCCAGCATCTGACACGAATAAAAGGGCTATTGAAACTGCAGGGCTGCGCAGCTTCTAAAATCCTTGCACACAATTCTCCGTTATTATTACTTCCTTCTTTCTGTCTAACAAAGTTCCCTTTTCCTGACCGGACGGGGAGACTTTATCATTCCAACTTGAAGCCACCCTTAAGTCCTCCGAGGTGCGTTTGTCCGCTAGCATGCATTTTGTGAAAGTTTTTTTTTTGTTGTTAAACGGAAAGCGACTTTGAAAAAGGTTTCCGCCGCCGCCCGGCACTCTATGTTAGACTGTATCAAGAAGGCAGTGGCGGCGGCAGCGGCGCGCGCTGCAGCCGTGGCCGAGTGGTTACGGTGATGAACTAGAAAGCCGTCGAGATCTCCCCGCGAAGCTTCGAGTCCTGCCGCCTACGGTGTCGTCGTGTGCCTGCGCAACAAAGGAAAAGCACCTGTTTCGCTTTTCCCGCGACTTTTAAAACGCTAAATCACTTGGACCTGCTGCCTTGGACATATACTATTCTGCGTCCACAAACGACATTTCGCACCTGGAAGCAGATAATGACTCTATGCGTTTGCATGTCTTGTGCCCTACTCCCAGCCTTTGAAAACCCAATTCATAAAGCTGAAAGAACCGACTCCATAGGTCTTCCTAGTGTAGTGTGCTCTCTGAAGGCACCAGTTATGTAGGGTTTGGGCATTTACGGGGACAATTATTAATTGTAGCCGTAAATCACAAAATGATTCTTTTAATGGCTTTAGAATCCAACCATGCTATATAACTCAAACAACGCACACACACAGGTACTAATACACGAGGATACATTTATTAATACATAGAATATGCATATAAACCTAACAGATCTTATCGAGAGGGTTATCAGAATACAAAAGGTATATATTCAGTCAGTTAGGAAGAGTTACATATATCAAGAGGACATACGTTCAGTATATTATTCATTTAGACCATTTCATAAAGTGAACTTGGTTACAACTTCTACATTAGATACTGAAAACAAGTACTTAACTCTTAGGAATTAAATTGATATCAACTGGTTGGGATAACAATTGAATTCTCAAGCTGTAATGCATTGAAGTTGAATACTCATCCAATCTCTGGGGATTCAGATCTCCTGCAGGCACAAAGAAACAGTTGCAGGCGCTCTCTGACTCCGTGCCAGGCTGTGCTGTGCGGCTTGCGACGGTGCGCTGCTGATGCTCTCTGAAGACTGGCTAGTTAGTGTTGGCTTTAACTAGCGAAGTTGTGCTCAGGAGAAAAGTTACTGTGGGTCCCAGTAGGTCAGGAAGAGGACCGGTTTCGTTCCTGATAAAGTGCCAGTTCTGAATACTGATTCAGCTGTCCACAGTTCCGACCTGTTCACGAGGCTTGCTGCTGATGCTAACCTCGGGTGGATCCTCTGGTTACTCTCTGGCAACCTCCGCTCTAGACTCTTAGAACAGAGGAAAGTTCTGGCACTCGGACACACTGGCCATTCCGTGGTTGTCCGGGCTGAGTCTCAGGATGGTCAGGAGGCGCTCTGCGAGAATGTCCTGCCCTTGGGAGCCTTCTGCTCCTGGGCTGTCCTGCCCTGGAATTCTCCTTTGAATTCCCTTTAGAATTGTCCGAAAAAGTTCACAGAATTCTCCTGGAGCTCTGTGTTGCCTGTTTTTACCTGGAGGAACTTCAGCTCATTCATTGGCTGAAAGTTCCATGGGCATCAGAGTCCCACGTGGGTTACTCGGCCCTACCAGTCCCTGATTGGTTGATCAAGGTGAGATATGAGTCACTTACTCCTGACACTTAGGAATGCAGTCCAGATGTCCATCTGGCATTCCCTAGACAGATAGGCGCCAATGGATGACCATTGATCATGATAGTGTTAGGAATCCCTGGTGGGAAGATACAAGGATCCTGTGCAGACGCAGGCACGGGTAATAGATGAGGCAGGCGAACAATCCAAAAACGAGAGGCAAGGTCGTGGTCAAAAGGCGAAAGGCAAATCGTAATCCAAGGAGATCTCCGGTAGCAAACAGTCTGAGGCGAGAGGCGAGGTGCAAAATCGAAAAGGCAGAAGGAGAGTCCAATAACCAGAAAAAACGAGGTATGAGAAAAAACGCCAGGTAGAGCTCTCAAGGAGTAGACTCAATACCGAGCAGCGGGAAGCAGGTGAAGATAGTATAAGTAGCGCTGCGCACCACACGGTGGAATGTGAGCAGGTGGTTTAACTCGTGCGGCGGCGTTTGTTAATAATAACCGACTGCTGGGACTGATTAGCTCGCTTACGAGTAGGTCTTGACAGCCTGGTGGTCGTGACAGATAGCCAGGCTTACCTAAGTGCATCCCCCTTTGGGAGCTGTCCCTTATCAAAAGAAAACATCTTTAAATCAGCCTGCATGAAAAGCTTCTCTGTGGCTGCACCACAGAGATGAAGAGAGAGATGGGGCCTCATTTGGGAAAGCACCGCAACACTTAATTCTGTCTTATTAACAAGTATTGGCGCTACAATAGTGCACGAGGAGGAGCAGAGGAGGAGTGAGGATGGTGCAGATGAACACTCATTTTTACGCGCTCCTCTGGAAGGAATGCAAATAAAAGCCGAAACCCGAAAACAGTAGTGGCCGTAAGAGGAAATACGTCCGGCACTCTATGTTAGACTGTATCAAGAAGGCAGTGGCGGCGGTGGCGGTGCGCGCTGCAGCCGTGGCCGAGTGGTTACGGTGATGGACTAAAAAACCGGCGAGGTCTCCCCGCGAAGCTTCGAGTCCTGCCACCTGCAGTGTGGTCGTGTGCCTGCGCAACAAAGGAAAAGCACCTGTTTCGCTTTTTCCGCGACGTTTAAAACGCTAAATCACTTGGACCTGCTGCCTTGGACATATACTATTCTGCGTCCACAAACGACATTTCGCACCTGGAAGCAGATAATGACTCTATGCGTTTGCATATCTTGTGCCCTACTCCCAGCCTTTGAAAACCCAATTCATAAAGCTGAAAGAACCAACTCCATAGGTCTTCCTAGTGCACCAGGAGGAGCAGAGGAGGAGTGAGGATGGCGCAGATGAACACTCATTTTTACGCGCTCCTCTGGAAGGAATGCAAATAAAAGCCGAAACCCGAAAACAGTAGTGGCCGTAAGAGGAAATACCTCCGAGCGGCACGCCAGTGCTCCTTGTTAGTATAGTGATGAGTATTCCTGCCTGTCATGTGAGAGAACGGTGTTTGATTCCATGACGGGGAGACGACGTACCTTTTGTCCAATCAGATTCCAAAGTGTGGGATCTTACGTAATTTCCCTTCTCCGTCATTTTCTGAGCCCTATTCCAAAGGGGCATCCTGTCCACTCCTCAATGCTTTTCGAAAACATTCCTGTGTGTTTGATTAGTGTTGATTTGTTTCAAAAAAGCTCAGAAAAAGGAAGACCAACTAGCCCGTTGTCAGGAGTGGGATTTGCACCCACGTTTGACGGGGAGACTGCTACCTAAACACAGCACCTCAGACCACTCAGCCATCCTGACGTGTACCCCTAACCCCAACCGGTCTGATAAACCACCGCGATCCCACTCTGTTCCTCGATCATCGCACTGTTATTAAAGTTACATGGAGTGACATCAGTACTGAAATCTTTGAAAAATCTGTCGGCTTTCATGACCCGTTTACTTTGTGGAGTGAATGTTGCACACTTGCAAGGTTTGTGAACCCTTTGGAATGATCTGGATTTCGACATGAATGGCTCCTAAAATGTGATCTGATCTTCATCTGAGGCATAATAATCAATAAAGACAGTCTTATTTAACAAACAACACACACGACATTTTACACTATCAATTCAATTCAATTCAATGTATTTCTATATAGTGCCTTTCACAACAAGGATGTCCCAAGGCAGTGGCTATAAAAAGGGGGCGCACAGGGCGTAGTGTGGCTTAGTTGGTTAAAACACCTGTTTAGTAAATAGGAGCTCCTGGGTCCGAATCCCAGCAGTGGCTGTTTTTTTCTGTCTTCTCGAGCAGAACTGGTCATTATGGACAATCGCCTACAGCTAGCCTTAATTAAATGCAAGTATTCATTTCCTGTCTTAAGCGACTTGTTTTTCTTAAAATGGATGCAACTTGCAAAAGATGAAATACAAACCTTGCTAATCAGCACTCGTGGCTGGCAAACAAAGTCAGCAATGTTTTTTCATTAACCTTAACCTTGCAAATGGAGAAGAGTTAAACGATTGAGTCCATGCAGCTTAATCGGTCCGCACATCGGGTTCTTAACTGAAAGGGTGGTAAATCGAGCTCACCCCAGTCCTTGATCTTTTAAAGAGGATAAAAAATTGAACCTAAAGGTAACATCTATCCTCGCTCCAGAGTAAATCACACGTTGAGAACAATTTTTTTCACTTTACCGTGAGTCGGGCTCGGCTGCAAAGAGGCGAGAGCAGAGCAATGAGGTCACGGGGACAGGGTAGTCACACGCTGGCGGTTTGAACACGCAGAAGATCACTGAGGAATGTAGGTGGACCCTCTGTGTACCATCGGTCCGCACTCTGGACTCTGAATCCTCAAATCCGAGTTTAGGTCTCGGTGGAACCCGAGCCGCAGTTCCTTCTTAAAACATAATCTGGTGAGCGTTTCTAGCTTTTATGATGACAGAGTCAAGTTCAGGTACTTTGTTTGATGGAGGAAGCTTATTTCGGACTCTGTGATCTGCTTGACCGGAAAGGTCTGCTGTACTACTACAAGAGAGAAGTAGAGTCTGGCAATTTTATGATGCTTTGGAAGAATTTTTTTTTTCTTTGAAATCAAAATGAATCAGAATATCAGTGCAAAGGACAAACTCTTGGCTTGGTTTAAAGATATATGGTTTTAAAACAGACAAAATGTAGAAAACAGGTGTTTCTCACTTTTGGAAAAAAATGGACCGGGGGTAATATTGTGCTAGTAGCAGTGCTGAGCTCACTGTGTTACAGTCCAGGAGTGTAACACCAGAGCCAGTGGCGCAATGGATAATGCGTTTGACTATGGATTAGGAGATTGTAGGTTTGACTCCTGCCTGGCTCCTGTTGCTTTTAAACGCATTGGGCTACTCACTACGTAGCCTGTTCTACTTACTGTATTGTAATCGTATCCAGTAAGAGATTTCCTTCATGTAAATAAACTGCACCTGACAGCTTTAGAAAAACACCTGAGCTCAGTACGGTGCTGAGAGCTCAGCGTTGCTGTCGTTCTAATTAGCACGCACTGCATCAGCTATGAACCCGAACTTTTCAATTTTTCCGATCAGTAAATCAACACGTACAGATGCAGCCATTCAAAACAAGCAGGCAATACCGCATTATTTTGTGGTGCTCTGGACGCAGCCTACCGCGAGTTACCGTAAAATCTCGTATAGTACCTCATAATACCACGTGGTACCACAAGTAAAATAATAGTATCAGGAATTTCCGCAAGGTGGAGATAATAAAGCTCAACCTCTCATGTTTGAGCTGTCGCCATTAAAGTCTTTAATGAAGATATTACTAATAGTATTAATAATGAATGACCTTGGACAAGCTGTAAACTCAAAGTATTGCCCTGGTCCACATTCTTTTTTTCATTGACCGTCTTTGTAAAAGTAACACCACAGCATTTCGCAATCACGCATTTGTTTCCAATCATGCAAAGTACAGTAATTTTTGAGAATCTCCGATTCACTATGCCTTTCACATGCTCATAAAAGAGATTGATTTAGGAACATAAACATATTACTGTATGCAAACTGTACTGTATACAGTATGTATATGTATATTTAATGTCTTTACTGTGCCCGTTTAAGTATTGAATATTTATATGGAATTTTACCACTGAAGGGAAATCTTAGTAGCTGAGCATAAAAAGAATAGGAGCATACTGTAACGCGTGTGAAGGCCATAAACAATATTAATTTTGGAACATAAACATACAGTATATGGCTGGTCTCGGTACTTTAAAGAAAAAATACACACCAGTATTCCATTTCTCCCTAAACATTTTAAGCATCGAAGTCTTTAACTAACGTGATACCGGAGGCAACAAGCATACTTTTAGAATTTGATTAAAAGGGAATATAATATGGAATCGCGTATCTAAAGAAATTAATTACGATATAATTAAATTCATGTACCGCAACACAAGAATAGTACACGCTGGATGATGTCTGTTGATAATGTTTCTGTAGGGCTTTTTCAATACTCATGTGGCGCTGTGGGTTAGCTTCCTGACTCCCACATCAGAAGTTGGGTGTTCAAATCCAGCTGGAGCCATGACTTCCTTTTTTTTAACAAACATTTCTTTGAAAAAATAAAATAGGGTTAGTGTTAGGGTTACTGTCAAACTAAATCAACAATTGATTTAAGGACGATCTGTCAAAGTGCAATGAAATACAATATTGTTGTTGTTGTTATTGTTGTTTTTATCCTGTAAAGCGTTTTGAGAAGCCACCTTTAAAGGCGCTATATAAAAGCGCTGATTCTTATGGAATGTGTTTTCTTTATTCTTTTTTTTCAGCATGGAATAAACCTATTACTTGATTCTTATGGATGCCCGGTTCCGCCGGGGATTAAAAAAAAAAACCCATGGAATCGCATATCTAAGGAAAAAGCAGTATAACCTTATTCATGCACAAACAGTGGCATGTTACATTATTAATTTGGGTGTCTCCTCTTGCCAGAAAGCTCTAAATTGCATTTTGAGTGCGGTTGTTGACTTTTTTTAAATTACAACCCATAAATAAAGCTGATACTGTTTAGACTTTTAATTATTTAAAACTGTATTACAGCAGCACAATGCACAATGCAACGTAAATCGCTATCTTTGTCTTCTGCGTAATAATGCTCACCTCTCTGTCCAGCAAATTAACAATAGTAATAATAATGAACTTTATTGTATATGGCGCCTTTAAGGCGGCTCCTCAAAGCGCTTTACAGGATAAAAACAATAACAACAATACTGTTAGGCTGGGCAAACGATTTTTATTTTTTTTTAAAAAGAAATACAAAATGAGATATAATGATGTGTTCCGGCTTAGACATTAACGAAGAGCATAATGAAGGTCATAAAGGTCATAAACGATATTAATTTTGGAACATCAACATATTATGTAAACTGTATGTTGCTGTTATTGGTATTTTAAAGAAAAAATACTGTAAAATCTTGGGTTCGGCACAATGTTTCAGGCATTCATGTGAAGGACAACAGAGCTTTCACTGGCCGATTATCAAACTTTATGGATAAAACAAAAACAAAAACTATCCGACCAAGCCAGAAGAAGACAAAAAGAATAACAGAAACAGCGCGAGCCTGCATTCTCACCTCAACCGTCCACACCACACTTTTCCCTGGGTCAAAGATTAAATAAAACTTCACTCGCACCAAACAAATTACCACACACTGAACACTGAACATGTTAACCCAAATATGTCTCACAATACTTTTATGGTACATTACTTTGCTAAAATGATTTTTAAAAATAAAAACAATTACAAACGCCAGCAGAGAGAGAGACACACACACAGTTCTTCATTGTCAAAAAGTAATTGTTTTTTACTTTGTCAGCACCCAGACAAACACAAACGCGTTATTAATTAAATGCTTTTATTCATTCTTAATCGAACTCACAAGTTGTCATCTGCTGTTGAAGCTCTGTGAGACGAGACTCACACATGGCTAGACTTGACTATTTAACCATGAGATTATGTTTATGCCGTAGCCGACCGCTACGTTGCCCTCGTGTTTGGGGTGCTTATCATTCTCAGTGCATAACAAGGAAGATTAATAAACTGTAAGAGGACCAGAGGGAGGGTCATCCAGGACAGGTATTTTAGGAACGATCTGCTCACTGTACTTGACTAAGACCTGACCAAGATGGCCGCTAAGAGAAACCAGCTGACCTGCAGGTGGAAAGGGCTCAGGCTGAAAGACAGCGAGACACAGGTGGGTCTCATCAGGAAACAAAATATATATGCCCCGGAAACAGTGAACCGGCGTGGAAGCCAGTAGGTGAATGCGTGTTGGAGAAGATAGGGGAGTTTGGTTGGAGTGAATAAAGATTTAAGGACAACGGATTTTCGGAATAAATAAAGGATAACGGTATACGGCTTGTGATTTGGACTCGACGCGGATTTGTTGGATTTTACGAACTTTTGGAACACGGACTGAACAAGGACAGAGAAAACGGATTGCGGACTGGTTTGGAAGACGGACGAACGAAAGAAAAGGAAGAAACCTCACGAAAATAAAAGTAGAGTTTGTGGTGTGAGTACTTTCATACATATTACATTTATCTATTCCCCCGGAGACGCCACAAAATGTTGGAGGATGCGGGCAACCGCTGATCGTGACTAAGACTTGTGGAAATAAAAAGTTGACTTATTTTTTTTTCCTCTTCTTCTCTCGGTTTGGGTAAGAACTCTCGCTAAGAACAATGGAACAATTAATACAACAATTGTCCCAAGCCACCCTAACTCAGTTCCACGCTTTAAAGACACAACAAGAAGCCATACAGGCACAGCAGGAGGCTAATAAGATTCAAACGGAGACGAATCAACGAATTATAGAAGAGCAGAATTTGGTGAGAGAGGAATTGCAAAGATTAGGAGAAGAAATTAGACGGTCCTCGGTAACAGGGGGAGAACCCCGTAAGATGGAAGAAATTGGGCTTCAAAAGATGTCGGAGCTCAATGATGTAGAAGCATATTTAACCACCTTTGAGAGAACAGCTGCCAGGAATACATGGCCCAGAGAGCAATGGGCAGGGAGAGTAGCGTCTTATTTAATTGGGGAAGCCCAGAAGGCTTATTACGATTTAAAAGAAGAGGATGCGGAGAACTATGAAACTCTAAAAAAGGAGATTTTGGCGAGATTAGGGGTAACCATGGAGATAAGAGCAGTCCGGTTCCATAACTGAAAGTATCAAATGGACAAGCCCGCCAGATCTCAGATGTTTGACCTGATTCATCTGGCGAAGAAATGGCTTCAGCCAGAAAAACTAAACTCGGGGCAAGTGGTAGAAAGAGTAGTATTGGACCACTTTGTGAGGAGTCTGCCTGTTCACTTGAAAAGAAAAGTGAGTGATGGGGATCCCCAGACCTTAGACCAGGCTGTTGATTTAGTGGAGCGACAGCATGCCACAGAAGCCTTGATTAAGGAAGAGGAGAGGAGGAAACCTGAGAGTTCAGGGAATGGAATGAGGTCACTGAAGTACCGGGACCATCGAGATCCTCCTCAATTTAAAACATCTTTTCAGAAAAGATTGGTTCAAAGGCCCCAACCATGGAAAGAGTCCCGTAGCTGTTTTAAGTGCCATAAAGAGGGACATTTGGCCAGTAAGTGTCCCAACTGGGGTGAACCTATGCAAGTGGACACCAGAGAGGAAGCCAAATGCAACTACCTCACGGCGAGCGTTCCGTCCTGTGAGGCGCCCCACATCGCTAAAATTAAGATAGGGGAAAAGCCTGTCGAGGCCCTGTTAGACTCTGGATGTATGGTGACCCTGGTGACCTCTTCAGCCCTACCTGAAGGAACCAAGGTCAGGCAAGCGGTGGGGATACCTATTACGTGCATTCATGGGGAAACTAAGGTGTATCCACCTGTGAAAGTTTCCATTACTACAGAAATGGGAATGTATACTTCAACTGTAGGGGTGGTTGAACAATTGCCTTACCCTGTGGTGTTGGGTCATGACTGTCCCCACTTTCTTCAAATTTTGAATACTGTCCAGTTGGCTAGGCAAGAACCAATCCCCTGTCCAGGAGATTCAGATGATAACACAGACTCCCCTGGAGAGGTGAACCAGCCAGGAGAAGGCTTGGAACTTGGAGATGAGTTCTTAAATATGGATTTACCAGACTGGGAGCCACCCGAACATCGAGGTAGGTTCGGAACGGCCCAGCTGGAAGATGGGAATTTAAGACATGCATGGGGACATGTGAGAAAAATTGAGGGGGAGTTATGTAATAATAATAGTCCCCTGAATTACCCCTACTTTATGGTAAAAAACAATCTCCTCTATCAGGTCCAGAAGAGAGGACAAGAAGAAGTGGAGCAACTTCTCATTCCCCGAGCCTACCAGTCGAAACTCCTCAGCTTGGCCCATAGTCACCTCTTGGGAGGACACCTGGGCGTGAAGAAAACGGCTGAAAGGCTACTTTCTTGATTTTTCTGGCCCGGAATATACAAGGCCATCGAAAGATATTGTCAGGAATGCCCAACCTGTCAGGAAACTGCCCCACAACCTTATTATAAAAACCCTCTGATTCCCCTCCCAATAATAGATACTCCTTTTGAGCGGATTGGTATGGACTTAGTGGGACCCCTGATTAAAACTACAAAGGGACATCAGTATATACTGGTGATAGTGGACTATGCCACGAGGTACCCCGAAGCCATTCCTCTGAGGGCAGCTACGGCCAAAAACATAGCTAGAGAGCTAGTGCACGTTTTCTCTAGAGTGGGAATCCCTAAGGAGATCTTAACCGATCAAGGGACTCCTTTTATGTCAAAGGTCATGCAAGACCTAAGTAAGCTTTTGGGTATTCATCAAATCAGAACCTCTGTTTATCACCCGCAAACAGACGGACTAGTGGAGCGCTTCAATAAAACCCTGAAAAGCATGCTGAGGAAGGCCATGCAAAAGGATGGCAAAAATTGGGATCAATTGCTCCCTTATCTAATGTTTGCTATCCGAGAAGTACCGCAAGCCTCGACTGGCGTCTCTCCTTTTGAGTTATTATACGCTCGGAGACCACGGGGTTTATTAGACCTGGTCAAAGAGTCCTGGGAGCATCAGCCTTCACCATTACAGACTGTCATTGAACATGTGGAACAAATGAGGGAAAGAATAAACATTGTTGTTCCCATTGTGAGGGAAAATCTGGAGAAGGCCCAGGCGCAGCAACAGCAAATTTATGATAGGGGAGCTATAGTGCGAGAATTTCAGCCAGGGGACAAAGTATTGCTATTGGTCCCGACCCCGGAATGTAAATTCCTGGCCTCCTGGCAGGGGCCTTATGAGGTGGTGGAAAAATTGGGTCCAGTCACTTATAAAGTTAAGCAACCTGACAAACGAAGACAGCATCAAATCTACCATGTGAATTTACTAAAGAGATGGCATGGTGCAGAAGTTTTGCTCACCCACTTCTCCCCTGATCCTTTGGAAGAAGAAACGGGTGCCATCGCCGTGGGGGACCTGGCTCCGGCACAGAAGCAAGAATTACAAGAGTTCCTGTCGCTAAACAAGGATGTTTTTTCCCAAAGTCCTGGTTGAACCCACCTCATTCAACATAAGATTATCACGGAACCAGGAAAAAGGTTGGCCCCCTATCGAGTACCTGAAGCAAAAAGGAAACTAATTAAGGAAGAAGTAGAAAAAATGTTAAGAATGGGGATAATAGAAGAATCCCATAGCGAGTGGGCTAGTCCCATAGTACTGATACCCAAGCCAGACGGAACTATTAGGTTCTGTAATAACTTCAAAAGATTAAATGAGATCTCGTTGTTTGACGCATACCCTATGCCTCGTATAGATGAGCTAATCGAGCGATTAGGTAACGCCCGATATATCAGTACGCTAGACCTTACGAAGGGATATTGGCAAGTACCCCTAGCCGAAGAAGCTAAAGCCAAAACCGCGTTTGCCACCCCGGAGGGGCTATACCAGCATCGGGTCCTTCCGTTTGGTTTACACGGCACTCCTGCTACGTTTCAGCGATTAATGGACCGCATACTCAGACCTCATCGAGATTTTGCGGCTGCCTACCTAGATGACGTCGTAATTCATAGCATGACTTGGGAACAACACCTACTACACTTGGGAGCAGTAACCGGAGCTTTGCGGAAAGCAGGATTAACTGCTAATCCAAAAAAATGTTGTCTAGGGACCCAGGAAGCCAATTATCTTGGTTATACGATTGGGAGGGGAATGATCATGCCACAAGAACAGAAGGTACAGTTAATTAGAAACTGGCCTAGACCTTCTACAAAAAAGCAAATAAGAACATTTTTGGGATTAGCAAGCTACTATCATCGATTCATTTCAGGATTTGCCGCCATTGCCGCCCCATTGCACAAAGACGAGTTGCCCTGAAAAAAATAAAATGGACAGAAAGGGAAGAGAGGGCCTTTCAAGAACTAAAAAAGACTTTGTCATCGCAGCCGGTCTTACAGGTACCTAATTTTAACAAAACATTCATGGTACAAACTGATGCATCGGAAACTGGGATTGGAGCCATACTGTCGCAGGAAATTGAAGGATCAGAGCACCCCATTTTGTATATTAGCCGTAAATTAAGCCCTGCGGAGAAACATTATTCCACAATCGAAAAGGAGTGTCTTGCGATCAAATGGGCCCTGGATTATTTAAAATATTATTTATTGGGAAGACGATTCATCTTGTATACTGACCATGCGCCACTAACCTGGTTGTTAAGGAACATGGACAAAAATGATCGGATTACGCGATGGGGCCTTAGTCTCCAGAGGTTTCAGTTCCAAACCGTTTATAGACCAGGAAGAAAACAAGGTAATGTCGATGCCCTCTCCCGAATGCATTGTTTCTTTTCCAGACAGCCCGAGGACGGGGCTGATCTCAGGGGGAGGGTATGTAAGAGGACCAGAGGGAGGGTCATCCAGGACAGGTATTTTGGGAACGATCTGCTCACTGTACTTGACTTAGACCTGACCAAGATGGCCACTAAGAGAAACCAGCTGACCCGCAGATGGAAAGGGCTCAGGCTGAAAGACAACGAGACACAGGTGGGTCTCATCAGGAAACAAAATATATATGCCCCGGAAACAGTGAACCGGCGCGGAAGCCAGTAGGTGAATGCGTGTTGGAGAAGATAGGGGAGTTTGGTTGGAGTGAATAAAGATTTAAGGACAACGGATTTTCGGAATAAATAAAGGATAACGGTATACGGCTTGTGATTTGGACTCGACGCGGATTTGTTGGATTTTACGAACTTTTGGAATACAGACTGAACAAGGACAGAGAAAACGGATTGCGGACTGGTTTGGAAGACGGACGAACGAAAGAAAAGGAAGAAACCTCACGAAAATAAAAGAAGAGTTTGTGGTGTTATTACATTTATCTATTCTCCCGGAGACGCCACAAAACATAAACATAATCTCATGGTTAAATAGTCAAGTCTAGCCATGTGTGAGTCTAGTCTCACAGAGCTTCAACAACAGATGACAACTTGTGAGTTAGATTAAGAATGAATAAAAGCATTTAATTAATAACGCGTTTGCGTTTGCGTTTGTCTGGGTGCTGACAAAGTAAAAAACAATTACTTTTTGACAATGAAGAACTGTGTGTGTGTGTCTCTCTCTCTGCTGGCGTTTGTAATCGTTTTTATTTTTAAATACATTTTAGAAAAGTAATGTACCATAAAAGTATTGTGAGACATATTTGGGTTAACATGTTCAGTGTTCAGTGTGTTGTAATTTGTTTGGTGCGACTGAAGTTTTATCTAATCTCTGACACAGGGAAAAGTTTTATTTTTTCAAAGAAATGTTTGTTAAAAAAAAAGTCATGGCTCCAGCTGGATTTAAACACACAACATGTGATGAAGTCAGGAACCTAACCCACAGCGCCACTGGCAAGGCCGCGTGTAAAGTGTTGAAAAAGCCCTACAGAAACAGTATCAACAGACATTGTACAGCGTGTACTATTCTTGTGTTGTGGTACATGAATATAATTATATCGTTATTAATTTCTTTAGATACGCGATTCCATATTACAGATGCAGCCATTCAAAATGCACGGTACAAACCCGCGGTACAGTAAACTACCCACAAGCCACCACAGGGCACCGCGGTAAGTGATTGGCTGGCCAAAATGACTGACAGGGGCACTCGTGGTGCATTGGTTGGTAGTGAAAAGATTTAATCATTTAATCTCTTTACTGTGCACATTTTAATCCGCTTAGTATTGAATATTTATATGGAATTTTACCACTAAAGGGAAATTTTAGTAGCTGAGCATAAAAAGAAGAGGAGCATAACGCATCTGAAGGTCATAAACGATATTAATTTAGGAACATAAACATTACTGTATGTACGTAAACTGTACTGTGTATGGCTGGTCTTGGTAGTTTAAAGAAAAAATACACACCAGTCTTCCATTTCTCCATAAACATTTTAAGCATGAAAGTGTTATGAAACGGTACCCAAAAATGCTATTGATGTATAGAATGAATTTTAATTTAAAATTATTTAACACGAAAATTAAGCTGTTTACATCTTCCGCCTGAGAACAGTCACCCGTTGCTAATCAACGCAGAAACACAGCCACTAACTAGCAAAGAGAGGACATTAGCTAGCCAATATGATAAAGAAATAAATTATTATTTTGTTTATTTCTTTTGCACTTTTATTTGAACATTTCCATCGATTGTACAAGCACTTGAAAACTGTCCAATCCCTAGTTCATCAGGCATTTTCTTTTACGTTGCGGGCATTCTCCCAGTCTGGTGCCGGTCTGTGTCTTCTAGGATATAATGCCAGCGATTTTTTGTTAAATTTGGGTTTCCAATAACGCCGCAGCAAACTCTTGTTTTTATGTCCACTATAACAGACAATCTCCTTTGCTTTTAACCGAGCGTTTAATAATTTCCTAAAATGAAAATGATTTACTTTATTTCCCTCACGGGATCAATAAAATTATCTATCATCTATCTACATAACCTATGGGACAGAATTCTTGGTTCTCCCTATACCAGAGATTATGGTAGGGCTTCAGAATGGTGATTGGCTGACACCATCTGACACCCCTCTGATTGGAGGAAAAAGACGTACTGGTTTGCTATACATACTGTACCAGGAAGAGGATTTCTTTCTATTCGAATCGTGTATTTTAAAAGTTGAATTAAGAAGTAAAAACCTTACAGCATACACAGATTTCTAAACTGATCAGGAGGAAGAAAAATCACCCGTGTTTCGTCCATAAAAAGTGGTTATTAACTATCGAAACCTGTTTTATTTATTTTATTTTTATTTAGATTAAGAGTTCCCGTCACCCCCATTCCTATTTAAATCACAAACCCGTGTTTAATTAAATGTCTTTTAACGTAAATCGTTATCTTTGTCTTATGCATAATAATGTTCACCACTCTGTCCAGCAAATTAATAATAAACTTTATTTTATATAGCGTTTTAAACGAATAAGTATTTAGATCGCTCATAAACCTAATCACTTATTCTGCATAAACACAGCGTAATTGCTCTCTGAAAATGCTTTTTCTTTTTATTTAGGCTCAGATTTCAACTATAGATCGTATTATTAATAACCATAATAACGACCAACCAACAAAAACAACCATATAAACATAATACCAACCAAAAACATAGATAACAACCACAATACAAAATCAAATATATCAAACCATTAAACTCTCTCAAATTCCTCCAATTATCATAACCCCGCCCCTTATGCAAAACCAAACCCTCCTCCCATCCCAGTTTATCCTCTTTATCATAAACAAAATCCACCTTAATTTTCAACATAAAGCATTACACAAAATCAATACCTCAACACTCCATACTCAACAACGATAATTCACAAACAGCCAGAACATGTAACTCCACATTCCCAAATAGACCTAATTTCCCCGCCCCTTATGCAAAACCAACATCCCTCCCCTGTTCTCTCTCTCCGCTGGCATTTGTAATTGTTTTTATTTTAAAATCAATTTTAGCAAAGTCATGTATTTTAAAAATCTTAAGATTTCTATATTTATGTCTTTATTTAGTGGTTTCATTAGTGACAAAGGCTAAACTTTCTTGGAAAAATGTCTTTTATGTAAACCATGTTTGCTATTAATTCATTTAGGGCTAGAATATGTTCATTGTCTTCCAATGAAAGAAGGGTTCCTTTCGCCGTAGTTGGGAGACATTAGAAGCTTGCCACTCCCAGACTGTTACACCAACGTATTAGCATGTTAAAGCGATTTCATTGAGGAGCCTAGCTTTCTTAACTAGTAAGTACTGTACTTACTGGGTTTTTGAGGGCGGGAGGTGTCTTTCGCTGGAAATCTCGCCCCCTTCTACTTTGAAAATACCTGTGAAACCGGTTTAATTCGTCACAGCCAGCACTCCCGCAGAGAGGGGGGTTGTACTTGCAGTGTATCGGTATACAGTAGATGGGAAAGCCAGAGCCGACCGCTACGCCGCCCACGTGTTATGCTCTTCGTTAATGTCTAAGCCGGAACACATCATTATATCTCATTTTGTATTTCTTAAAAAAAAAAATCATTTGCCCAGCCTAACAGTATTGTTGTTATTGTTTTTAACCTGTAAAGCGCTTTGAGGAGCCACCTTTAAAGGCGCCATATACAATAAAGTTCATTATTATTACTATTGTTAATTTGCTGGACAGAGAGGTGAACATTATTACACAGAAGACAAAGATAGCGATTTACGTTGCATTGTGCATTGTGCTGCTGTAATACAGTTTTAAATAATTAAAAGTCTAAACAGTATCAGCTTTTTTTATGGGTTTTAAATAAAGGCGATTTAAACGCAATTTAAGTCAATATAAATGTTTATATTGTAACGCATAGGTGACTATTCATTGTTATTAAAATGACTTAAATTCGATCATGTTGTGATATTTAGAAATATACATTTGTTTGGTGCGAGTGAAGTTTTATTTAATCTCTGAGCCATACTGATTCTTATGGAAGCCAGTTTCCGCCAGGGAGTAAAAAAAAAACACACTATGGTATTCTCTCCGATGCAGTGCAGTTAAAAACATATCTCTGATGCTGTTCCTAAATGAATATCGTTTATGACCATCAGACGCTTTATGCTCCTTTTCTTTTTTCCAGTGGATTGAACAGGGAGAGGCATTTCATGATGTACTTTTCACTGATGAAACAACAGTGGCTCTGGAACAGTTTTCAACCATGTCGTTTTATAAAAAGGGAAGATATGTGAACAAGCAAAACCCAAAACAAACATGTATGCCATACGGCGTACGCATTACTAAAGCTAAAAGTTTAGCCTTTGTCACTAATGTAACCACTAAATAAAGACATATAGAAATCCCTACGTTACAGACTGTATATGGCTGGTATTGGTAGTTTAAAGAAAAAATACACACCAGTATTCCACTTTCACAGAAAAGGTTAAAAGACTATCACTTTTCACAAAGTATATAATCCTAATATGGTCAGAAGGAGCACGTACAAACGTTTCCCAAATAACAACATGTAAGACTTTGATGCTTAAAATGTTTAGGGAGAAATGGAATACTGGTGTGTATTTTTTCTTTAAACTACCTAGACCAGCAATATACAGTGCAGTTTACATACAGTAATATGTTTATGTTCCTAAATTAATATCGTTTATGAGCATGTGAAAGGCATGGTGAATCGGAGATTCTCAAGAATTACTTTGTATGATTGGAAACGAATGCGTGATCGGATCAACTAAATGCTGTGGTGTTACTTTTTGTCAATGAAAAAATAAACTCTTTTCGTTTACAAAGATGGTTACAAAGAATGTGGACCAGGGTAATATTTTGAGCTTACAGCTTGTCCAAGGTCATTCATTATTAATACTATTAGTAATATCTTCGGTAAAGACTTTGATGCATAAAATATTCCTGCATAATTAAAATATTTATAATAAAGGTGGTAGGTTGTGTACTTTTGTCCAAAAGAACAATCTTGCTTTTATAAAAGATACTGCCTTTTTAATGTTTAATGATTAACATGCTGTAATACGCTGTTTAAATTTAAAAGTCTAAAGAGTATACAACTTAAATTCTTAATTGAATAAAGATTGTCCCTCAGCAGTGATTCGAAACTGACGTTTTCTGGTGACAGCTCAAATGCTGTACAGGAGAGGTTAACCTTTATTAGCTCCACCTGGCGGTTTTACAAGGTGATTCCGGATACTATTAACATAATCTAATTTGCATACGTTATGATGCGGTTTACTGTGACACGCCCACCATGTTATACCGCAGCATACCCCGCTTGTTTTGAATGGCTGCATCTGTATATTCCCTTTTAATCAAATTCTAAAAGTATGCTTGTTGCCTCCGGTATCACGTTAGTTAAAGACTTCGATGCTTAAAATGTTTAGGGAGAAATGGAATACTGGTGTGTATTTTTTCTTTAAAGTACCGAGACCAGCCATATACTGTATGTTTATGTTCCAAAATTAATATCGTTCATGGCCTTCACACGCATTACAGTATGCTCCTATTCTTTTTATGCTCAGCTACTAAGATTTCCCTTCAGTGGTAAAATTCCATATAAATATTCAATACTAAAACAGGCACAGTAAAGACATTTAAATCTTTCTACGACCGACCAACGCACCACGAGTGCCCGTCGGTCAACCAATCACGTACCGCAGTATATTGCGTCATTGCGCGTCACGATCCGCGAGGCCGTAGCCAATTACCTCCGGTACGTGTCAGTGCCGCACTTTGAATGGCTGCATCTGTAGTCCACATGAAAGGTAGAAATATTCTCTTGTCTGTCTCTTGTTTGTATATAACTGAATGTCCCTGACAATGTACTGTTAGTTTTAATTTAAGAATGGCATTTGTGTTAAAATATGCCAGATAAGTTTATGTAACTGCTCATGTGACACTCAGTTGTAATTAGTCAAAAAATAAACTTGAAGAACAGCTGCAGGTTTGAATCTGAACATGTATCAGATTGCAGCGCCTTTTACTTCCATTGACAAATGATAGAGATTCGAAGAGAGATCCTTCAGACCAGCAAGCAAACCCATGGCTATTTCGGTTTTCTATCTAGGCAACGTCGGTGTCTGCAATAGCATAAATGAAAGCGTTATGCAATTTCTGCGGCTACATTTGTTGCACTTCATGCGCAGTGAGAGTGTTTCTCACACCAAATAAAAAGTCAACAATTAGCGATCAGGCCTTCTCCTCAGTTAATACACTGAAACCCTTTGATGTTAACAGTTCTTTACAGGCGTGCTTTACAAGAACCTATCGTGTCGGTTCTTTCAGCTTTATTAGGTTTTCAAAGGCATAAGTAGAACACCGGTCGTGCGAACACAAAACGTGTCGTTATCTGAAGAATTGATTTCCATGGCACAGGGTCCAAGCGATTTAGCGTTTTTATAGTACCAGAAAAAGGGGAAGCGGCACTTTGCCTTTGCTGCGCAGGCATACGGTGACGTACGGCAGACGCCGTAGTCGGCAGGATTCAAAACTGCGCGGGGAATCCCCAACAGATTTTTAGTCTATCGCCTTAACCACTCGGCTACGACTACAGCAAGCTCTGCTGCCCCTGCATTGCATTCCTCCTACAATCTAACATGGAGTGCGAGGTGGCTGCGGAAACCTTTTCAAAGTCGCTCTCTGTTCAAAAAAAATGTTTGACAAAATACATGCCGGCAGACAGATACGCCTCAGAGGGTTTAAGGGCAGCTTCACGTTCGAATGATCAAGTCAAAATGCAACTTTGGCAGACAGATAAAACATCAACAAACGAGAAATGTGGACAAGGATTTTACAAGCTGCACCACACTGCACTTTGAAAAGCTTTTACATTAGTGTTAGACGCGAGAATTGCCTTTGATTTACGCGCTTACGAAAGCCCTCAGCTCCTGAAGTTGAATATAATGCCGTTACGTGTCGAAGCAGTATTTTACGTCATCCTACCACTGCAACACGGGGCATATATGGAAATGAGCACACGCTACGAATCGTCTCAATCACTACCTAGAGATGTAAGGCGCATTGAAGGGTGCACCCCCATCATTAATCGTTGCGCGTTTGTGAAAAGAAAGCTCTTGAGCAGTCTTTGAAACAGTTCGGATGAAACACTTGATTGCTTCCATGTGCATCTGGAATTGATTTCTTATTTTCATTTCACGCCGCCCAAAGCATTTCTAAAACAGGAGATTCGCGTTTGGGAATGCGTCCTGCTGTACAAATAAAACTGGTCTACGGGTCTGAAACCTGCTCCACGGAAAACACTTTTGTTGCGCTTTTGATTGTACTGTATAACGTCTAGAGGAATCACAAACTATTTGAGAGGCCATCATTCCAGGGGGAACTGACAAAGTCTATCTCTAAACACCTAGCGCAGTTTCTCGAGAGACTGTCAAAAATTGCTTTCTCCGTTTGCGTTGCAAGTAAGTGAAAGAGCAGTCTTAACCCAGAGCCACTTGGGAGCAGTGGCACGTAAATACTGTTCAATTCAATTCAATTCAATTCAAGGTGCTTTATTAGCATGACCGATGGGTACAATCAGTGTTGCCAAAGCAAATAAAATAATACAATTAACATAGAACAAAACATAAAATAAAATCTACAGACATATTACAGACATTTACAACAGAGACATGTCATAAAATATTTACATATACTGTAAACATATTGAGCATTATTGGGAGACAGGCTCACTGTTCCTCAGGCTGTGACAGGAGATCACATACTGGGCTGCCAGTTCAACTGAGTTCCCTCCTCCCTCTCCCAGTAGGATTGGGACCCGTTGTGATCTGGCAGGTGTGGGATCTCTGGGACTAGATTTCTGAATTTAGAGAAGGATGTTTCTCTAATCCCAGAGTATCTGTCACAGTGCAGTAGGAAGTGCATCTCTGCCTCTATTTCTCCCCGCTGGCAGTGGGAGCACAGCCCGTCCTCTTTGGGCAGCCAGGTCTGCCTGTGTCGCCCAGTTTCTATTGCCAGGCTGTGGTCACTGAGCCTTTACTTCCTCAGGGTCTGATTCTTTTTGTTGTTTCTTATCTTGGTCAAATATTCGGCTTGTGTGTATTGCCTGTTTAGGGTTCTGTAGCATTGCAGTTTATGTTGTGTTTGTGTGTGTGTGTCCCAGTGTGTGAGATATTGCTGTTTGGTCTGTGATGTGGTTGAGTCTGAGTTGTGGTGCTCTAGCAGTGCTGTCCTGATGCTGGTTAGTGTCAGTGTGGCTTGTGTCAGTGAGCCTCGGGACCAGCTGGCTCAGGGGGCTCTGTTTTGGGCTCAGCTCTTGGCTCAGCAGGGCTTTGTGGTGGTATGAATTTTGGTCACTGTTTTTTAGGTGTAGCCAATACTTTAATAATCTTTTTTGTATGTTTATCAATAGTGGGTACTGGCCTAATTCGGCCCTGCATCCGTTGTTAGGTGTTTTTCTCTGCACATGGAGGATGTTTCTACAGATCTCCATGTGCAGAGTTTCTGTGGGGTGTTTGTCCCATTGAGTGTACTCCTGGACTGTGAGGGGGGCCCACACTTCACTGCCGTATAGGGCAATGGGTTGGATTACACTTTTAAATATTTGGAGCCAGATTCTTGTTGGTGGGTTGATGTTGAAGAGCCTCCTTCTTATTGCGTAGAATGCCCTGAGTGCCTTCTCCCTCAGTGCCTTCACTGCCAGGTCAAAACTCCCAGATGAGCTGATGGTGAGACCGAGATATGTGTAGCTGGATGTATGCTCCAATGTGTTGCTGTTGAGTGTGAATTTGTTCCTGTTTCCCTGAGGTCTGGCTTTCTTCTGGAAAACCATAACTCTGGTCTTGTCCAGATTGACTGTCAGTGCCCAGGTCTGACAGTACTGCTCTAGCAGTGCCTGGTTCTGCTGCAGCCTCTGTTCTGTGGGCGACAGCAGGACCAGGTCATCTGCATAGAGCAGGAACATGATTTCTGTGTCATGTAGTGTGAGACCAGGAGCTGCAGACTTTTCCAACATTCCTGCTAATTCGTTGATATAGATATTGAACAGTGTTGGGCTCAGGCTGCAGCCCTGTCTCACCCCACGGCATTGGGTGGAGAATTTGGTCCTTTTGTTTCCAATTTTCACTGCACATTTGCTCTCTGAATACATTGATTTAATAATGTCGTACACATTGCCTCCTATGCCACTTTGGAGTAGTTTATAAAACAATCTTTCATGCCAAATCAAGTCAAATGCTTTTTTGAAATCGACAAAGCAGGCAAAAATTTTTCCTTTGTGTTTTTGGTGGACGTGTTTGTCTATCAGTGTGTGTAGGGTGTAAATGTGATCAGATGTGCGGTGATCTGGTAAGAAGCCAATCTGACTCTTACTCAGGACATTGTGTTCGGTAAGGAAGGCCACTATTCGTGTATTTAGGATACTGCAGAATACCTTCCCCAGGTTACTGTTCACACAGATGCCCCGATAGTTGTTGGGATAGAGTCTATCTCCACTCTTATAGATGGGCGTGATCAGTCCTTGGTCCCAGGCCTCGGGGAAACATCCGGCTGTCATGATAAGATTGAGGAGTTTGAGCAGGGCTTGTTGCAACTTTGGGCTGCTGTGTCTCAGCATCTCATTTATGACTCCATCTTGGCCACAGGCTTTGCGTGGTCTGAGGGCCTGGAGTTTGTCTAGTAGCTCCTGCTCAGTGATAGGGGAGTCTAAGGGGTTTTGGTTGTCTTTGATAGCCAATTCAAAAATTTCGAGTTTTTCATAAATGGTGTTTTAGTCTGATTGATTTGTATTTGGGAGCCTTTGATAGTGATTTTCAAAGTATGTTTGCCAGATTGTTCCATTTTGGATGGCCAATTCTTCTGGTTTTGATTTGTTTAAATTGTTCCACTTCTCCCAGAAACAGTTCTGATTTAGTGTCTCCTCAATTTCTGCAAGTTGTTTGTTTATGTATGTGTTTCTTTTCTTTTTCAGCGTGTGTTTGTAAAGTTTTACCGTATCACAGTAGCTGAGGTTTAGTTTTGTGTTGTGTGTTTGTCTGTGTTTTTGATTTGAGAGTTTTCGTAGTGCATTTCTGATGTTTTTGCACTCCCTATCAAACCACTTTTCTTTTGCTTTTGTTTTTTGGTAGTTTTTTGATTTAGTTGTTTTTAGTTTAGATTTTGATGCCAGTTTGTGAAATAGGTGATTTAGTTTTTGTGTGGCCAAGTTTATGCCTAATTTGTTGGATTGATACGGAGTGTTTAGGAATGTGAATTTCTTCATCGCCCAGTACAGTTTGGTATCTGTCTAGGCTGTTTGTGTCCCATCTGTACGCCTGGTTGAGGTCATACAGCTGGCTGGGCTGTGTCAGTGTGTCTCTGTGCTGGTGTGCTCTCTTCATGTAGAGTGTGATCTGGCTATGGTCGGAGAGGAGTTTGTGGCCTGATAGTGAAGGCACTGATACAGAAGGGGTCCAGGTCGGTGATGGCGTAGTCCACCACACTGCTGCCCAGAGCTGAGCTGAAGGTGAACCTGCCTAGAGAGTCCCCTCTAGTGCTGCCTTTGACGATGTACAGGCACAGCCCTTGACAGCTGGAGCAGCTCGCACCGGTGCTGTTGACCGTGGTGTCATGGCTGCACCTGTGTGAGGTGACTGGTGTGTGGTACAGAGGGGATTGTCCGAATACATGAGTGTTTCCCTGTGTGTTAGTAAAGTCTGCCAGTGTGCCTGTTTGTGCATTGAGGTCACCACAGAGCAGCACGTTTCCCTGGCCCTGGAAATGACCGATCTCCGTGTGGAGACTGGGGAGAATTCCCCCACTGTAGTAAGGGGATTCTGAGGGTGGGATGTAGACAGCACACAGAAAAACCTCATTTTCTGTACATATGGTATTTCTTTTGATTTTAAGCCAAACTTGTGACTCTTCTCTCTTAACTAATTGTATGGAGTGACTGAGCTCCACTCTGTACCACACAATGATCCCCCCAGAGTCTCTGCCCCGGGTGATTTGTTTTTTTTTGACAAAGGGCACCATGATCTCCTTGTAGCCGGGGGGACAGTGGGTAGCCAAGTCTCCCTGACACCATGTCTCCTGTAGGATCATGATGTCTGTCTCCTTTACATTCTTCATAAAGTCAGGATCAGTGTTCTTCAGCCCAAATGCTGACAAGCCCAGACCCTAAATGTTCCATATACTTATCGTTAGAGATCTCATTGTTATCGTTTGAATTATCTTTGCAGTTTGTTTTTGCTTTCTGGAACTGTAACAAATTTGTGTCGGACACTTACATCATCAACAAAAACAGTATTGTCTGTCGCTGTGGGTGGTGGTAGTTTAGCTCATAAGCCGGGTGCAGATGAGGTTCAGGAGCTGCCAGATTTCTCCCAGCTCCAAACCGCTCGGGACTGCTGGTCTGGCCAGGGCTGCGGCGTAGCTGTGCAGGAGGGGCTCGGTCCAGCTCTGCTGTTGTGCTGGGTGGGGGTTTGTGGATTGGCCTGGTTCAGCTGCTGGTCTGGCTGAGGGGCATGGGGTGAGGCGCTGGTTCTGGTCCCGTTCGGTCGTTGGTCTGGGTTGGAGGGCTGTAGGATGGGGCTGGTTCTGTTCTTTGTGGGTTGAGCTGGTCTGGGGTGGGGGTGTGGGTGTTGGGGTGTTCCTCTGGTAGTCCTGCTGTTTCTCTCTGGGGTGCTGTTTGGGTGTCTGCCCAGTGTGGTGTCTTTCAGAGTTTTTGTGAAGAGTCCGATGGTCTGTTTTTTGAGGTGTTTATGGTCATGTAGATGCTGTGATCCAAGGGTGGGGTGATGGGCCAGGTGGACGTTTGGGAGCAGGGCACAGCACTGTGAGATCTCACAGTTTGATTCTCTGGATGGTGTGGTGCTGCTCATCCTGTCTTGACAGCAGGGTGGAGATGACAATTGGGCGCGAGGGAACTCCTGTATGGCCCTCTCTGCCACTCTCCTAATGGACTGGGCCACCTGCTCCCTCCAGGTCCTCAGATCGTTGGTGCCGGTGTGGATGATGATGTGCCGTGGGGCTCCCAGGACAGACCTGGACAGCAGCTGCAGGGCCTTCTCTGTCGTCGGACACCAGAGCTTTGCTGTTTGTAGTCCCGGGAAGAGCCTGTGCTCATCAATGTACTTCCCGTTGGAGTCAATGAGAAGGGCTACTTCCGTGCATCTGCCTCTGGTGTCTGGTGTGCTGCCAGGCGGGGGGCTGCATGGGGGGTGCAGTGTGTGAGGTGGAGGTGTTGGGTGGGGCCGTCTCTGGGACTGGGTGTGTGTGTGGGTCACCCTGAGTGTTTGGCAAGGTGGATGTGCTTTTGGGGAGTGATGTTGTGAGTGGATCTGGGATGCCGGGGGGTGCAGTGGGTGTGGTGTTTGCTACGGTGGGGGTATTGGGTAAGTGGGAGTTGGTGGTGGAGGTTGTAGGGATGTCAGGTTGTGTGGGGGTCGGTGTGTCTTTGCGGGTTGGGGGTGGGTGTTGTGTGTTGTGTGTTCTGGGCCTCAGGGCTGTTCTGTTGCAGTCGGGGCTGCAGTGGGAAGTAGTGAGTTTCCTCAGCTGTTCTTTGAGGGTCTTGCTTGTCCTCTCCGCGAGCTGCACCTCCTCTCTCAGCTCTGCTACTTCCGACTGCAGCTTACTGTTGTCCTGCAGCAACTCTTCCATCTGTGCCCTGAGCTGTTTGTTGGAGGTTTTGCATTCGTTCCTGTGTTTGTTAACCTCGTCTCTTAGCTGTTGTGCTGTCTGCCCCTCTGTGAGTCTCCCCAGCATCAGTTCCTTGGACTCAGTGAAGTCCAGCTCCAGAGCAGAGAGTTTCTCTCTCAGGAGGCGGGCTGTGCTGTGGTCATAGGGGGGTTGGTGTGGGCCGTGTGTGTCTGGGTGGTGTGATTCAGTGTTGCCTAGGGCTACACTCTTGCTGATCTGTTCTGTAGCTGTGGCTGTGTTCATGGGCTCAGAGTCAGGTTGAGCTGAACTCTCCGGTGTGGTAGGCATCAGGCTACTGGGTCTCTCTCCTGTTTCTGGGGGAGGTTTCTCCAGGTCAGCCTGTGATTTCAGGTCCGTGAACTTTTCCTCAAATAGCTCCAGAGCAGCCTCACTGCCCTTTATCATCACTGTACCATTGTGGTAAGTGTTGACGGTCAGGACAGTGTCTTCTAGCTCGCTGTCACCCCCTATGGAGATTTGCCTGCCTTTGCTGATGCCCCTTCTCGTGGTGTTTGTATATGTCTTGCACACAGCTGTGTGCCAGGCATTTGGGTGCTCAGTAAAGAAGAGCAGGTTTTAATGTGTTTTTCTCCTGCCTGGCAGTAGTCAGCGATAAGGGTCTCTGGATTTTCCTTCATCCATGTGTCTTTGTACTGTTTCCTGGTCTTAACGGTTTTCGCGTCCTCAGGGTATTGGAGTACTGTGCTGAGAGGGCAGGGCTGGTCCAGTGGGGCTGTCTTCTGCTCTGTACTCATCTTGCTTCTTTTAAATACAATTGGCCCAGGTGAGAAGAGCAAAAAGACAGCCTGGCTAGGGCGTTTTGAATACAATCAGCCCCACTGTTGCTTGGGAACAGGTTCTTCAACTTTGGCCTTTTGAGTTTAATGGGCCCAAGTGGTATTTGGTTTAGTTTAAACTTTAAGGTAACTTTTTCTAAAGACTTTTTTTTTACTTTTATTTAGTAAATCAGTTCAATTTTAGAGGCCTCTTCAAATAAGGAGAAGAAAGATCAGGGCTTACCAGTTGTTTTTCATGCTTATGGCTGAGTTCTTGGCTTCTCTTGATGCTGCTTGTATTTTCCCTTTCCTTCTTGTTTCCTTTGGTGTACTTTTTATTTCTTTCTTGTCTTCTTATTCTATTTCCTTGTTTTAATTGTTCCTTTTTTCTGTTTGCTCCTCTTCATTTCTTGAAGATTTTTCTCTTTGAAGTTTTTCCTCAGGTCCTTTATCTTCAGGTGTAGCTGTGTCTTATAGTTGGTCTTCAGATTTTCAGATGTTTGCTTTGTTGTTTTTTTTTCAATGATAATTTCAATGATTTTTCTTTACTTCTTTGGTTTTCTTTAGTTTTTGTTAGATGTTGCCTTATTCCTAGACTATTTGTTCAGTTACAGAAAACAATAAAATCTCAAAGAAATTAGGAGCTCAACTTCTGAGCTGCCTCTCTCTCTCTCAGTAAATACTGTTACTGTCACTGCTCGATACCGATGTTAGCCTACTATACCATCTTCAGCCACAGCTAGAAAATGTACTGCTCTAGTACCGGAGCAAAAGAAAGCAAGGCCAACTTTGAATGGGCACATGTGTCAAATGCTGAATGTGACAAGGATGGGATTCAAACCCATGCATGCAAAGCCCAATGAATTAGCAGTCCATTGCCTTAACCACTTGGCCACCTCGTCAAGGAAACTGGGCTGTCCGTACATGTGTTGGCGTGCTCCAGATGATCTTTTTTTTTTCCCTTGTACTCGAAGGGTCATTTTTCTGTTCCACATGCGATTTCAACATTTTCTTTGGGAGATATCAAGCCACCAAGCCACTGCTGTGCTTCAGTGGCCGGTGTGGAGTTCAGTGGCCCTGTTGTACACGGAAAGCACATTGAGCTCCTTGGACATGAAAAGTTCCAGATAAAAGCCATTTGTCATCCTTTCTCTTGGTGTCGATGTTGCTTTTGTATGTAAAGGTGGCAACTTGCTCAGCGAGCAGGCGGAGCGCGCACCGAATGCAGATGTCTCAGAGTGGTGTGTCCAAGTAGTTGTAAAAGGACAGCACTCCAGGGGTGCTGTGGCTTAGTTGGTTAAAGTGCCTGCCTAGTAAACAGGAGATCCTGGGTCCGAATCCCAGCGGTGCCTTTTTTTTCTGTCTTCTCGTACAGAACTGGTCATTATGGACAACCTCCTACGGCTAGACTTAATTCAATGCAAGTATTCATTTCCTGTCTTGAACGACTTTTTTTTAAATGGATGCAACTTGCAAAAGATGAAATACAAACCTTGCTAATCTGCGCTCGTGGCTGGCAAAAAAAAGTCAGCAATGTTTTCTCATTAACCTTAACCCTGCGAATGGAGAATAGTTAAATGACCAAGTCTATGCAGCTTAATCGGTCCGCACATCGGGCTCTTAGGGTGGTGAATCACGCTCACCCCAGTCCTTAATCTTTTAAAGAGGATAAAAAATTGAACCTAGCCGCCACATCTCATACATTCTGTTCAGTGATATAAAGGTAACATCTATCCTCGCTCCAGAGAAAATCACACGTTTAGGGCATTTTTTTTTTCACTTTACCATGAGTCGGGCTCGGCTGCACAGAGGCGAGAGCAGAGCAATGAGGTCACGGGGACAGGGTAGTCACACACTGGCGGTTTAAACACGCGGAAGATCACTGAGGGATCTATATGGACCCTCCGTGCGCCATCAGTCCGCACTCTGGACTCTGAATCCTGCCATCTGAGTTTAGATCTTGGCAGTTCCTTCTTAAAACGTAATCTGGTGAGCGTTTTATAGAATCGTTCTTGTATGGATTCAGAACTAGCAATACATCAGGAACGAACCGGTCTTCTTCCTGTCTAAAGAGTGTGACCTGCTTGGACCCGCAGTCGCTTTTCTCATGTGCACAAACTCTCACTAGTAAGCCAGAACTAACTAGCTGGTCTTCAGAGAGCCTACTACCAGAGCGTCGCAGCAGGAATCTCTCCCACTTCCCTCATGCCAAACCAGCACTGCCTGACACTAGGCCAGAGAATGCTGATTGGACACAGCAACAAGCCTGCCACTGTTTCTTTGTGTCCACGGGAGATCTGAATCCACACAGATTGGATGAGTATTCAATATTCTGAGTTACAGCTCGAGAATTCAATTGTTACCTCAACCCCAGTTGATATCAGTTTAATTCCTATGAGTGATGTACTTGCTTTTGAGTATCTAGTGTAGAAACTGAAATCAAAGCTCATTAACGAAATGGTATAAATGAATGGTATACTCAATGTATGTCCCTCTTGGTTTGTAACTCTTCGTGATCGAATATATACCTTTTGTATTCTGCTAACCCTCACTATAAGATCTGTTATGTTTATATACACATTTTATGCCTTAATAAATGTATTGTTGTGTAATAGTATCCGTGTGTGTGTGTGTTATCCCGCAAGGTTGGTTTTCTAATAGCCATCAAAGAATCATTTTGTGACTTACTGCTACAATTAATAATTGTCCCTGTAATGCACAAAACCCCTACATTTATTGGTGCCTCATGAGAGGATGCCTACAAACTCAAACTCAGTGACTGACTACAGAAAGTGATAAATAGCACTAAAGTATCTGCCAACGTGCACTAGAACAGTCCAGAATGCTGGTTCTGCTGGCGATCCTCTCCTGGGTCCCTGCTCTGGACATCCCTTCCCCCGCCTCTCTGGGCAGACCAGACACCCGCATTGCAGCTCTTCACCACTACCGTATTTTTTTATTTATTTTACCTTATACGGCATCCAAAGTTTCATCTAAATGCTCAGAATACCCCATTTCTGGTACCAAAATTTGTAGCCTGGCAAAGAACACACCGTACTACAATGAATTTAAATGGGGATTTTTTAATTCTGGATCTGCATGAAATCATAAAAATGAGGGGTTGTATTATTTTCTGTTACAGAACTTAGGTTGGATGCAGTATAACCTTTAACTCAAAAGCTTCACATAGATATACCTGGAGATATACACACACCAGGATGCACAAAGAGCGACTATAGCTCTTTGTTATTATATATACTATAATAACAAAGACAAAGCAAAAAATATGGTAGTGGCAATTTCCTCTTTGATCTCGCCTAATCCAAGATGCACAGAACATCAGTCTTATTTGAACATGCTCTTTGCATTCACATCATGTGTAGCCACAGACCACGCTCAACTGTACGATGTCCACTCCCACAATTACTGGCGTGCTGATGTCACTCATACGTGCATGTCTTAAAGAGACAGCTACCAATTTCAGTGTCAGATTTCAAATATCCCCTCCATAACCACCTGGTTACACAGTCATCGCTCAGAATCCCCAGTAAGATTCTCCCCAATTCAGTTTTGCAGTGCTTTAGCTCTTTCAAAGGGTTGGGCTTTGCTAGTCGCATTCCTAGGTTCATCACAGCATTTGAAAATATTCACCAATGTGTTGGCTGGGAATCAAACCTGGGTCAACTGCTTGGAAGGCAGCTTTGCTCACCACTATACCACCAACGTACACAACCAGAAGCCATGGAGCACACCATCAGAGAATGCTCACGATATCGGAAGCTGTCTCTGGGACGTGCTGATTCCACATATTGTGAATAAATCATGATATTGTTAGTAACTGTAGCTAGACGTTCAAATGAGTTTCATGGCCAGATGGACTGTTTCCTCGAGTGGTATAGTATTGCAGTGAGACAGCACGATGCCTGCAAGACTATGTCACGCTAAACGCCACAGATTATGATTGTCCATTCGTGTCAGTCGTCCTGCAGCTACAGGAAGAGAGACACAAACATGCTGCAATGCTTTCAGGACATTAGGATTTGTTTGTGCAACATCCGAGAAGAGTACTTGTGGCTTCAATGTGAACTGTACGTGCCTGCCCCCTTTCATCTGTAGTGCATGAATTCCTCCCGGCATGCACCGGGGTAAAGTTTGATAACGATTTTGGCATGCCAGTAGCGTTTTCACGAAACCTCCTAGGGTTACGAGAACACTTGCTTTGTGTATAAAGTACATTGTGACTGTTTTCACAGCCTTCACTTTGTCGTTTTTATGACATTTTTTTTGACAACTCACTAATATTCTCTTGTCCATATCAACACAATGGAAACACAGAACGCCTTCAAACCAGATGCATTTTAAAGAAGACCCCCTTATTTCAGTATATTACCTGTAGTGCTATAGTCAAAAAATCATTAAAAAATAAAGAAAAGTTCACAACACAAAACAAAGCTGGGAAAGGTCAGAGGACCGGCCTAGTATGTGAAACACTTAGCTGCAGCATTGTGGGTGTTGTGCTTAAAAAGAAATTGAGTCATGAAGAAGTGGGTGCTGTGGTTTGAATGCTATTGTCTTCTGAACAGCATTCCCCTATCCCAGTGCATAGTGCCACATTAAATAAAAGCACGAGAAAAAGAGATTCAGAACGCAAAGCTGTGTCAGCCTCCTGTGTAAAAAATCGGTTGGTACATCATGGGAGCTGTTTTTAATATGCTGCTGAGTAAAGAATATTCTTAATTTTCCTGCTGTCAGCAGTATTGTGTATATAGTTGACCCTTACCTGAATGAAAACAGGATACAAACAAAGGGTTTCAGAAATCAAACAAAGCTTTGGTCCCATGCTTACAGTCTGGGAAATTGGAGACTGCACTGTTCTGCTTCCTATGGTGATATACAGGTTTTTCGCACAAAACCGTATTGAGCAGTCTTTCTCACATTGTGAACGTGTGTATAGAGTGGTCCACCAGGTTACAGTTAGTGCGTAATTATGCATCATTGAAAAACCGGAGGTTTAAAAAAAGATAATTGGCTCACTGATAGTTTGATGTAGAGAGTGTGAAAATTTTCATAAGTCATAGTCTTTAAAATGCATTTGGTTTGAAGGCGTTCTGTGTTTCCATTGCGAAGATATGGAGAAAAGAATTTTCGTGCGTGCTCAAAAAAATAGCTTAAAAATGACAAACAGATGGAGCCATTCAAAGTGCGCGGCACAGACACGTACAGCGGGTAATTGCCTACGTCCTTGCAAATTGTGACACACGATGACGCGCAATACTGTGGTACGTGATTGGTAGACCGAAAGGGGCACTCGTGGTGCATTGGTCGGTCGTAGAAAGAACAGTTATTTATGGGGGTGGGTGGGTCTTTCACAGAGGCTCAGGACAAATCCCCCGCCTGAAAGTCTACTGTGTGCGTTCAGACAGTCACAGGTCAAGAGCCAGGCAGGAGGACAATGGACAGAAGAGCCAACGAACTAAAAATAAAAGAACGAATATGAAAAAGCCACCATCTTTTTCTTTTTGACATTTTCCGTCTTTCATGCAAGTCAGGACAAAGTTGCTCGTAGCTACTTGTGGATTCAAATACTCTATCGAGTGCTTTGATGAGTTTTTGCAATTTGATTGTCGTCCTGTCGTCCTGTTTCTGTTTTTTTTTTTCAATCTAGTGATGGAAAGCATGAGGGAAATGATGGAGCAATCAATAACCGCTCCGGAAAAATGGCCGAAAGAAATGGCCCGTCACTAAGGACATTTGTGAAGCAGAGGAGTGACATCACCACAAAGGCGACATATTCTGCTGATCGTTTTGGTGAATAATGATTGAGGCGCGTTAAGAGAAAGGTAGCTATGTCAGCATGCGTAGGCTGCAAAGGATCAAGCAAAGGTTTACTCCATGCTGAAAAGAGAAGAAAAGAAGCACCACGTTTCGGCTGTGGAGCCTTCTGCGCCATCTTCTTTAGCGGTGATGATGTTTACATTGGAAAAACTGAGACATGCGTCCCCGGGTGGGCTTGAACCACCAACCTTTTGGTTAACAGCCGAACGCGCTAACCGATTGCGCCACAGAGACTGATGGCCTTTTGTGCTCCCTACATTTGCAGGTTTATGGTCAAGGAAAACAATCACTTGCGCTTCTTGCAGCCGGCGATATTTTTCCACTGACAACCAAGAAATGGATTTCATCTTTCACAAGCTGTATGGATTTCTTCAAAAACAAGTTCTTCCAGAAAGGAAATTAATTCTTGTATTAAACTGAACCAAGCTGTGCATGTTTGTCTGAAATGATACATTCGGCACAACAAGACACAGAGAGAGGCACCGCTGGTATCCAGACCCAGGATCGCCTGCTTTCCAGGCAGGCACTTTAAGCCACTAGGAAACAGCGCCAGCGGAGCACCGCGCTTTTACAGACACTTGGACACATCTGCGTTCGGTGTGCACTTAACCTGCTCTCTGAGCCCCTTGCCTCCGTCCCATTTAATAGCAGAACTGACACCAAGAGAAATGATGAGAAATGGCATTTATCTGGCACTTTTCATGTCCAAGGAGCTCAATGCCCTTGACACCTCCCCAAGGCGACAGAGCTGGGCATTCTTTGGCGACACCGTTTTTTCTTTTGTTTTATTTCTATACTTATTGATAGAAAAAAAACGATATGTCATGTACTGTAAGGGAAATGTCTCTTTTCATGGAGAAAGCTAGCACCAGCAAATGTTGTGTTTAGAAGTGATTGAACATGACACGTGACCTAATTTACCAGAGCAAAAGCTCACCCAGCAAGCCCTGCTTTACTTCTACAGGAGAGAAGTAGAGTCTGCAAGATGTTCAGCTGGGGAGCTACGTTAACATGCCTCGGCTGCAAAGGAACAAGTAATAGGTTTATTGCATGCTGAAAAGAGAAGAAAGGAAACACAACGTTTCGGCCGTGAGGTCTTCTCACACCTGAAGAAGCCTCACACCTGTAAAAGGCTCCATGGTTTTCTTTCTTCTCTTTTCAACATGGAATACACCTATTGTCTGCAAGATGTGACAATTTCACGGTGTTTTGGAAGTAAACGTTTTTTCTTTGAATTCAAAATCAATCTGAATTTCAGCACGACACATCAACACTTTTTCTGTTTTAAGGAGATGATATTTTAAACCTGTTAAAAATAGTAGGAAACACAAGTTTCTTGCTTTGAAAATTTAGATGGGGAAGTGTACTACTAGTAGCAGTGTAGAGCTCTCTGTGGTGGAGTGCAAAGTACGTGTCACGTGGGCCAGTGGCGTAATGGATAACGCGTCTGACTTCGGATCAGAAGATTGTAGGTTCGAGTCCTGCCTGGCTCGTGAGGCTTTTAAACCTCTCAGGTTCCTCGATAAGAGGTTGCCTTCATGTAAATGAACTAGAGAAAAACATTTGCCACAACCAGTAAATTAGCACGCAAGTGCGGGCTAGTTAACACAGTACTGTATGGAGATCATCTCCAGCTCCGAGCTCAATTGCAATGAAAAAACATGCAGAACAGAACTGGAGAGCAGCTGAGTTTGTGCTCAGTAGGGTGGGGAGGACTCAGCATTGCTATTGTTCTAATTAGCATGAACTGCAGGGGATCTGAATCAGAACATGTCAGTTAGTTTGATCATTGCGTCAATATGTAGGCCACGTTAATATAGAATTATTACTTTGTCTGTCTCTTCTTTGTATATAGCTGAATGTCCCTGACAATTTCATGTTAGTTTTTAAGAACGACATTGGTGCTAATATATACATATATAGCATATAAGGAACGCGTAAAAGTTTAGTCCATGCTGAAAAGATAAGAAAACCGCCACAACGTTTCATCTTGGAATAACTCTTTACTTGTTGTTTTGCAGCCTACCCATTCTGACCTAACTCATCCCTTGAAATTCCCTAACAGATAAGGGTACGTAACTGCTCATGCGATGCTCAGTTGCAATTTGTCACAAAACAAACAAGAACAGCAGCTGAGGGTTTGAGTTTGAACATGCACTGTATTAAAGCAGCTTTTATTTCCATTGATAAATGCTAGATATTCCTACAGAGATTCTTCAGGTGAGTAAGCGATTCCTGTTTCTGTTTCATATATATATATGTGTTACATGTGTCTCTGCAATAGTATAAATGTGTTATACACTATCAGGGGCTGCTTTTTTGTGCACCTCATCTACAACAAGGGTTTTTTTTTCATTTATGTTTGTGGACCTTCACCATTTGAGGTAGTGAGTTAGATAAGAAAGTTACAGGTATGGTGAGCAATGACTGACAAAGGCGCGTACTGCATATTCCTTACAGAAGAGTAAGCAATTTGTTCTAAAAAACACCAGCTAAAGTCCAACAGCGTTAGCAATCTTATTACTTAAACACAATTAACATCAATAAACTGTAAGGTGCTGGTACATGGGAGTGGATTTGATCTTCTATTAAACAAAAATACAATTACAGCTCTAAAAAGGTCAACCTAGACTTCTGTAACAGATCTGTTCAGGTCATCGCTGTTCCTCTGACCTTGTGAGTGTTTGGAATTTTAAAACTGTATTTTGCTTGCCTTTCATGTGGTCTGTGTAAAAGTCACTGTGGCGTATGCGGTCCTACACAGCCTTGCTATAGACGTGAAGAGCCTCCGCTATGTTGCAATGGAGAACGGGTTCAGTACGGAGCTGCTGGAAAGCTGGTTGCAGAAAAAGCATCATTATCTGCGTCCAGCCGCAAAGCGTCACTCGTGGGTGCTGAAGAATCGATTTCCAAGGCAGCGGGTCCAGGCGATTTAGAGTGTTAAAGGCCCCAGCGAAAACAAAACGGCGCTGGTCCTTTTTCACACACGCGACCAAATGCAAAGAACGCCGTAGTCAGCAGGATTTGAACCTGCGCGGGGAGACCCCAACGGATTTCAAGTCCATCGCCTTAACCACTCGGCTACGACTACAGCAAGCACTGTGCCCGCTGCCTTCTTGCTACAATCGAACAGGGAGTGCGAGGCGGCGGCGGCGGCGGAGGCGGCAACTTTTTTCAAGTTCGCTCTCCGTTTAAGAAACCTTTTACGCCAAAAGTGCAAGCAGACACACACACCTCAGAGTACTTAAGGGTGGCTTCAAGTTGGAATGATAAAGTCTCCCCGTTCGGACATGAAAATAGAACTTTCTTAGACAGAAAGAAATCAACAACGGAGAAATGTGGATGACGATTTCAGTCACTGCACTTTGAATAGCATTTTTACTCGAGTTACAGGAGATGCACGAATGGCCCTTGACCTACGCTCTTACGAATGCCTTGAACATTCAAACAAAACAGCCCTCAAGTCCTGCGGTTTAATATAATGCTGTTACGTGTCGAGGCAGTATTTGACTCTATCCTACCGTTGAGACACGGGGCCTTTATGGAAACGAACACACGCTACGGATCATCTCTAATCAGTCCCTACAGTTGGAAGGCTCCTTGAAGCGTGCACCCCCATCATTCATCTTTGCGCATCTGTGAAAGGTATACTCTTGAGCAATGTTTGAGCCAGCTCTGGAAGATCCTAAGAGTCTCTTAACACCACTTCCAGCAGCAAGCTTAATTGTTCGCTGGAGGTCTCCCACCCAGGTACTGACCAGGCAAACAATCACCAGTACATTGAATGTGGAAGTTAATCCTGAAATCCAATTACATATCTCAAGGTAAGACAAATCCATAAGAACATGTCTTAGTATTACTTCGTTTACATTAGTATGGCACTGAGTTGGAGCTCCTCTTTAAGCTGTGGTTTAGTTTTGCATTCATGTGTTTCTAGAGCAGTTATTTATGGGGGTGGGTGGGTCTTTCACAGAGGCTCAGGACAAATCCCCCGCCTGAAAGTCTACTGTGTGCGTTCAGACAGTCACAGGTCAAGAGCCAGGCAGGAGGACAATGGACAGAAGAGCCAACGAACTAAAAATAAAAGAACGAATATGAAAAAGCCACCATCTTTTTCTTTTTGACATTTTCCGACTTTCATGCAAGCCAGGACAAAGTTGCTCGTAGCTACTTGTGGATTCAAATACTCTATCGAGTGCTTTGATGAGTTTTTGCAATTTGATTGTCGTCCTGTCGTCCTGTTTCTGTTTTTTTTTCAATCTAGTGATGGAAAGCATGAGGGAAATGATGGAGCAATCAATAACCGCTCCGGAAAAATGGCCGAAAGAAATGGCCCGTCACTTAGGACATTTGTGAAGCAGAGGAGTGACATCACCACAAAGGCGACATATTCTGCTGATCGTTTTGGTGAATAATGATTGAGGCGCGTTAAGAGAAAGGTAGCTGCGTCAGCATGCGTAGGCTGCAAAGGATCAAGCAAAGGTTTACTCCATGCTGAAAAGAGAAGAAAAGAAGCACCACGTTTCGGCTGTGGAGCCTTCTGCGCCATCTTCTTTAGCGGTGATGATGTTTACATTTGAAAAACTGAGACACGCGTCCTCGGGTGGGCTTGAACCACCAACCTTCCGGTTAACAGCCGAACGCGCTAACCGATTGCGCCACAGAGACTGATGGCCTTTTGTGCTCCCTACATTTGCAGGTTTATGGTCAAGGAAAACAATCACTTGCGCTTCTTGCAGCCGGCGATATTTTTCCATTGACAACCAAGAAATGGATTTCATCTTTCACAAGCTGTATGGATTTCTTCAAAAACAAGTTCTTCCAGAAAGGAAATTAATTCTTGTATTAAACTGAACCAAGCTGTGCATGTTTATCTGAAATGATACATTCGGCACAACAAGACACAGAGAGAGGCACCGCTGGTATCCAGACCCAGGATCGCCTGCTTTCCAGGCAGGCACTTTAAGCCACTAGGAAACAGCGCCAGCGGAGCACCGCGCTTTTACAGACACTTGGACACATCTGCGTTCGGTGTGCACTTAACCTGCTCTCTGAGCCCCTTGCCTCCGTCCCATTTAATAGCAGAACTGACGCCAAGAGAAATGATGAGAAATGGCATTTATCTGGCACTTTTCATGTCCAAGGAGCTCAATGCCCTTGACACCTCCCCAAGGCGACAGAGCTGGGCATTCTTTGGCGACACCGTTTTTTCTTTTGTTTTATTTCTATACTTATTGATAGAAAAAAAACGATATGTCATGTACTGTAAGGGAAATGTCTCTTTTCATGGGGAAAGCTAGCACCAGCAAATGTTGTGTTTAGAAGTGATTGAACATGACACGTGACCTAATTTACCGGAGCAAAAGCTCACCCAGCAAGCCCTGCTTTACTTCTACAGGAGAGAAGTAGAGTCTGCAAGATGTTCAGCTGGGTAGCTACGTTAACATGCCTCGGCTGCAAAGGAACAAGTAATAGGTTTATTACATGCTGAAAAGAGAAGAAAGGAAACACAACGTTTCGGCCGTGAGGTCTTCTCACACCTGAAGAAGCCTCACACCTGTAAAAGGCTCCATGGTTTTCTTTCTTCTCTTTTCAACATGGAATGCACCTATTGTCTGCAAGATGTGACAATTTCACGGTGTTTTGGAAGTAAACGTTTTTTCTTTGAATTCAAAATCAATCTGAATTTCAGCACGACACATCAACACTTTTTCTGTTTTAAGGAGATGATATTTTAAACCTGTTAAAAATAGTAGGAAACACAAGTTTCTTGCTTTGAAAATTTAGATGGGGAAGTGTACTACTAGTAGCAGTGTAGAGCTCTCTGTGGTGGAGTGCAAGTGCATGTCACGTGGGCCAGTGGCGTAATGGATAACGCGTCTGACTTCGGATCAGAAGATTGTAGGTTTGAGTCCTGCCTGGCTCGTGAGGCTTTTAAACCTCTCAGGTTCCTCGATAACAGGTTGCCTTCATGTAAATGAACTAGAGAAAAACATTTGCCACAACCAGTAAATTAGCACGCAAGTGCGGGCTAGTTAACACAGTACTGTATGGAGATCATCTCCAGCTCCGAGCTCAATTGCAATGAAAAAACATGCAGAACAGAACTGGAGAGCAGCTGAGTTTGTGCTCAGTAGGGTGGGGAGGACTCAGCATTGCTATTGTTCTAATTAGCATGAACTGCAGGGGATCTGAATCAGAACATGTCAGTTAGTTTGATCATTGCGTCAATATGTAGGCCACGTTAATATAGAATTATTACTTTGTCTGTCTCTTCTTTGTATATAGCTGAATGTCCCTGACAATTTCATGTTAGTTTTTAAGAACGACATTGGTGCTAATATATACATATATATAGCATATAAGGAACGCGTAAAAGTTTAGTCCATGCTGAAAAGATAAGAAAACCGCCACAACGTTTCATCTTGGAATAACTCTTTACTTGTTGTCTTGCAGCCTACCCATTCTGACCTAACTCATCCCTTGAAATTCCCTAACAGATAAGGGTACGTAACTGCTCATGCGATGCTCAGTTGCAATTTGTCACAAAACAAACAAGAACAGCAGCTGAGGGTTTGAGTTTGAACATGCACTGTATTAAAGCAGCTTTTATTTCCATTGATAAATGCTAGATATTCCTACAGAGATTCTTCAGGTGAGTAAGCGATTCCTGTTTCTGTTTCATATATATATATGTGTTACATGTGTCTCTGCAATAGTATAAATGTGTTATACACTATCAGGGGCTGCTTTTTTGTGCACCTCATCTACAACAAGGGTTTTTTTTTTCATTTATGTTTGTGGACCTTCACCATTTGAGGTAGTGAGTTAGATAAGAAAGTTACAGGTATGGTGAGCAATGACTGACAAAGGCGCGTACTGCATATTCCTTACAGAAGAGTAAGCAATTTGTTCTAAAAAACACCAGCTAAAGTCCAACAGCGTTAGCAATCTTATTACTTAAACACAATTAACATCAATAAACTGTAAGGTGCTGGTACATGGGAGTGGATTTGATCTTCTATTAAACAAAAATACAATTACAGCTCTAAAAAGGTCAACCTAGACTTCTGTAACAGATCTGTTCAGGTCATCGCTGTTCCTCTGACCTTGTGAGTGTTTGGAATTTTAAAACTGTATTTTGCTTGCCTTTCATGTGGTCTGTGTAAAAGTCACTGTGGCGTATGCGGTCCTACACAGCCTTGCTATAGACGTGACGAGCCTCCGCTATGTTGCAATGGAGAACGGGTTCAGTACGGAGCTGCTGGAAAGCTGGTTGCAGAAAAAGCATCATTATCTGCGTCCAGCCGCAAAGCGTCACTCGTGGGTGCTGAAGAATCGATTTCCAAGGCAGCGGGTCCAGGCGATTTAGAGTGTTAAAGGCCCCAGCGAAAACAAAACGGCGCTGGTCCTTTTTCACACACGCGACCAAATGCAAAGAACGCCGTAGTCAGCAGGATTTGAACCTGCGCGGGGAGACCCCAACGGATTTCAAGTCCATCGCCTTAACCACTCGGCTACGACTACAGCAAGCACTGTGCCCGCTGCCTTCTTGCTACAATCGAACAGGGAGTGCGAGGCGGCGGCGGCGGCGGAGGCGGCAACTTTTTTCAAGTTCGCTCTCCGTTTAAGAAACCTTTTACGCCAAAAGTGCAAGCAGACACACACACCTCAGAGTACTTAAGGGTGGCTTCAAGTTGGAATGATAAAGTCTCCCCGTTCGGACATGAAAATAGAACTTTCTTAGACAGAAAGAAATCAACAACGGAGAAATGTGGACGACGATTTCAGTCACTGCACTTTGAATAGCATTTTTACTCGAGTTACAGGAGATGCACGAATGGCCCTTGACCTACGCTCTTACGAATGCCTTGAACATTCAAACAAAACAGCCCTCAAGTCCTGCGGTTTAATATAATGCTGTTACGTGTCGAGGCAGTATTTGACTCCATCCTACTGTTGAGACACGGGGCCTTTATGGAAACGAACACACGCTACGGATCGTCTCTAATCAGTCCCTACAGTTGGAAGGCTCCTTGAAGCGTGCACCCCCATCATTCATCTTTGCGCATCTGTGAAAGGTATACTCTTGAGCAATGTTTGAGCCAGCTCTGGAAGATCCTAAGAGTCTCTTAACACCACTTCCAGCAGCAAGCTTAATTGTTCGCTGGAGGTCTCCCACCCAGGTACTGACCAGGCAAACAATCACCAGTACATTGAATGTGGAAGTTAATCCTGAAATCCAATTACATATCTCAAGGTAAGACAAATCCATAAGAACATGTCTTAGTATTACTTCGTTTACATTAGTATGGCACTGAGTTGGAGCTCCTCTTTAAGCTGTGGTTTAGTTTTGCATTCATGTGTTTCTAGAGCAGTTATTTATGGGGGTGGGTGGGTCTTTCACAGAGGCTCAGGACAAATCCCCCGCCTGAAAGTCTACTGTGTACGTTCAGACAGTCACAGGTCAAGAGCCAGGCAGGAGGACAATGGACAGAAGAGCCAACGAACTAAAAATAAAAGAACGAATATGAAAAAGCCACCATCTTTTTCTTTTTGACATTTTCCGACTTTCATGCAAGCCAGGACAAAGTTGCTCGTAGCTACTTGTGGATTCAAATACTCTATCGAGTGCTTTGATGAGTTTTTGCAATTTGATTGTCGTCCTGTCAGCCTGTTTCTGTTTTTTTTTTCAATCTAGTGATGGAAAGCATGAGGGAAATGATGGAGCAATCAATAACCGCTCCGGAAAAATGGCCGAAAGAAATGGCCCGTCACTAAGGACATTTGTGAAGCAGAGGAGTGACATCACCACAAAGGCGACATATTCTGCTGATCGTTTTGGTGAATAATGATTGAGGCGCGTTAAGAGAAAGGTAGCTGCGTCAGCATGCGTAGGCTGCAAAGGATCAAGCAAAGGTTTACTCCATGCTGAAAAGAGAAGAAAAGAAGCACCACGTTTCGGCTGTGGAGCCTTCTGCGCCATCTTCTTTAGCGGTGATGATGTTTACATTGGAAAAACTGAGACATGCGTCCCCGGGTGGGCTTGAACCACCAACCTTTCGGTTAATAGCCGAACGGGCTAACCAATTGCACCACAGAGACTGACGGCCTTTTGTGCTTCCTACATTTGCAGGTTTATGGTCAAGGAAAACAATCACTTGCGCTTCTTGCAGCCGGCGATATTTTTCCATTGACAACCAAGAAATGGATTTCATCTTTCACAAGCTGTATGGATTTCTTCAAAAACAAGTTCTTCCAGAAAGGAAATTAATTCTTGCATTAAACTGAACCAAGCTGTGCATGTTTGTCTGAAATGATACATTCGGCACAACAAGACACAGAGCGAGGCACCGCTGGTATCCAGACCCTGCCTGGAAAGCAGGATCACCTGCTTTCCAGGCAGGCACTTTAAGCCACTAGGAAACAGCGCCAGCGGAGCACCGCGCTTTTACAGACACTTGGACACATCTGCGTTCGGTGTGCACTTAACCTGCTCTCTGAGCCCCTTGCCTCCGTCCCATTTAATAGCAGAACTGACGCCAAGAGAAATGATGAGAAATGGCATTTACAGATGCAGCCATTCAAAATGCGCGGTAAAAACCCGCGGTACAGTAACCTACCCACAAGCCACCGCAGGGCACCGGAGGGCACCGCGGTAAGTGATTGGCTGGCCAAAATGACCGACAGGGGCACTCGTGGTGCATTGGTTGGTAGTGCAAAGATTTAATCATTTAATGTCTTTACTGTGCACATTTTAATCCGCTTAGTTTTGAATATTTATATGGATTTTACCACTAAAGGGAAATTTTAGTAGCTGAGCATAAAAAGAAGAGGAGCATAACGCATCTGAAGGTCATAAACGATATTAATTTAGGAACATAAACATTACTGTATGTATGTAAACTGTACTGTGTATGGCTGGTCTTGGTAGTTTAAAGAAAAAATACACACCAGTCTTCCATTTCTCCCTAAACATTTTAAGCATGAAAGTTTTATGAAACGGTACCCAAATATGCGATTCCTGTATAGAATGAATTTTAATTTAAAAAAAATATTTAACACGAACATTAAGCTGTTTACATCTTCCGCCTGAGAACAGTCACCCGTTGCTACCCAATGCAGAAACACAGCCACTAACTAGCAAAGAGAGGACATTAGCTACCCAATATGATAAAGAAATAAATGATTATTTTGTTTATTTCTTTTGCACATTTATTTGAACATTTCCATCGATTGTACAAGCACTTGGAAACTGTCCAATCCCTAGTTCATCAGGCATTTTACCGGTCTGGCGCCGGTCTGTGTCTTCCAGGATATAATGCCAGCGAACTCTTGTTTTTATGTCCACTATAACAGACAATCTCCTTTGCTTTTAACCGAGCGTTTAATAATTTCCTAAAATGAAAATGATTCACTTTATTTCCCTCACGGGATCAATAAAAGTATCTATCATCTGTCTAAACTATGGGACAGAATTCTGGGGTCTCCCCATACCAGAGATTATGGTAGGGCTTCAGAATGGTGATTGGCTGACACCATCTGACACCCCTCTGATTGGAGAAAAAAGACGTGCTGGTTTGCTATACATACTGTACCAGGAAGAGGATTTGTTTCTATTCAAAACGTGTATTTTAAAAGTTTAAGAAGTAAAAACCTTACAGCGTACACAGATTTCTAAACTGATCAGGATCGTTATCTTTGTCTTATGCATAATAATGTTCACCGCTCTGTCCAGCAAATTAATAATAAACTATTTTATATAGCGTTTTAAACGAATAAGTAATTAGATTGCTCATAAACCTAATCACTTGCTTTTTCTTTTTATTTAGGCTCAGATTTCAACTATAGATCGTATTATTAATAACCATAATAACAACCAACCAACAAAAACAACCATATAAACATAATACCAACCAAAAACATAGATAACAACCACAATACAAAATCAAATATATCAAACCATTTTACTCTCGCAAAGTCCTCCAATTATCATAATCCCGCCCCTTATGCAAAACCAAACCTTCCTCACATCCCAGTTTATCCTATTTATCATAAACAAAATCCACCTCAATTTTCAACATAAAGCATTACACAAAATCAATACCTCAACACTCCATACTCAACAACGATAATTCACAAACAGCCAGAACATGTAACTACACATTCCCAAACAGACCCAATTTCCATAGCCCCGCCCCTTATGCAAAACCAACATCCCTCCCCTGTTCTCTCCCTCCCCTGGCGGTTGTAATTGTTTTTATTTTCAAATAAATTTTAGCAAAATCATGTATTTTAAAAATCTTAAGATTTTTATATTTATGTCTTCATTTAGTGGTTTCATTAGTGACAAAGGCTAAACTTTATTGGAAAAATGTCTTTTATGTAAACCATGTTTGCTATTAATTCATTCAGGGCTAAAATATGTTCATTGTCTTCTAATGAAAGAAGGGTTCCTTTCGCCGTAGTCGGGTTGAAATTAGAAGCTTGCCACGCCCGGACTGTTACACCAACGCATTAGCATGTTAAAGCGATTTCACTGAGGAGCCTAGCCTTTAACTAGTAAGTACTGTACTTACTGGGTTTTTGAGGGGGGGGGAGGTGTCTTTCGCTGGAAATCTCGCCTCCTACTTTGAAAATACCCGTGAAACCGGTTCAATTCGTCACAGCCAGCACTCCTGCAGAGAGGGGGGTTGTACTTGGAGTGTATACAGTAAACGCGTTATGCTCTTCGTTAATGTCTAAGCCGGAACATATCATTATATCTCATTTTGTATTTCTTAAAAAAAAAATCGTTTTCCCAGCCTAACAGTATTGTTTTTAACCTGTAAAGCGCTTTGAGGAGCCACCTTTAAAGGCGCCATATACAATAAAGTTCATTATTATTACTATTGTAAATTTGCTGGACAGAGAGGTGAACATTATTACACAGAAGACAAAGATAGCAATTTACGTTGCATTGTGTATCGTGCTGCTTTAATACAGTTTTAAATAATTAAAAGTCTAAACAGTATCAGCTTTATTTATGGGTTTTAAATAAAGGTGATTTAAACGCGATTTAAATCAATATAAATGTTTATATTGTAACGCATAGGTGACTATTCATTGTTATTAAAATGACTTAAATTCAATCATGTTGTGATATTTAGAAATATACATTTGTTTGGTGCGAGTGAAGTTTTATTTAATCTCTGAGCCATACTGATTCTTCTGGAAGCCAGTTTCCGCCAGGGAGTAAAAAAAAAAACACACTATGGTATTCTCTCCAATGCAGTGCAGTTAAAAACATACCTCTGATGCTGCTCCTAAATGAATATCGTTTATGACCATCAGAAGCTTTATGCTCCTTTTCTTTTTTCCAGTGGATTGAACAGGGAGAGGCATTTCATGATGTACTTTTCACTGATGAAACAACAGTGGCTCTGGAACAGTTTTAACCATGTCGTTTTATAAAAAGGGGAGATATGTACACGTTACTGAAGCTAAAAGTTTAGCCTTTGTCACTAATGTAACCACTAAATAAAGACATATAGAAATCCCTACGTTACAGACTGTATATGGCTGGTATTGGTAGTTTAAAGAAAAAATACACACCAGTATTCCACTTTCTCCCTAAACATTTTAAGCATCAGAGTCTTACATGTGGTTATTTCGGAAACGTTTGTACGTGCTCCTTCTGACCATGTTACTGTTTACTGTTACTGACCATATTAAGTTTAAGTGCCTGTGGGCACTTTTCCTGTCCGTGGGGGGTGGACCGTCTTTCATTAGAAGGTTAGTCTGTTCTACTCTGAGAATGTAGAGGGGGTGGAAAGTGCCCGCGGTCATTTAATTAGTATTAAAATTCGCACTGATTCCCTTGCAAAGATACGGACATAGGAATATTCGTGCGTGGTCAAAAAATGGCATAAAAACGACAAAGTGAAGGCTGTGAAAACATTCACAATGTACTTTATACACAAAGCAAATATACCCCCCCCCCCTCAATTCAATTCAAGCTGCTTTATTAGCATGACAGATGGGTACAATCAGTGTTGGGTATTTACTTTGCTTTGAGATGCCACTTTTAAAGGTGATATATAAAATCAAGGCTTTAACTTGCTTTAACTCCGCAAGTCTGAGTTCTTGTGTCTGTCCTATCCGAACCCGAAAGTATTACAATATGTATCTTTATAGCAGGTGGTGTACAGCTTTTTAGTATAGATTACACTTTTCTAAAATGTATTTAAAAAATAAAAACGATTACAATCTAATCTTTCCACGTTTGATCCCAAAATAAATCTAAACGGGGAGAAAGCTATGCTGAAAGTTTATTAAGATACTTAGAAGACAAAGATATCAATTTATGTTGCATTTGTCTGATTGTGAATCAAAAAACACATATATTTAAACCCGCATTTTCGATTTAAATCAAAACATTATTTAAATCAATATAAATGTTTATATTGTAACGCCTAGGTGACTATTCATTGTTATTAAAATGACTTAAATTCGATCATGTTGTGATATTTAGAAATATAAATTTGTTTGGTGCGAGTGAGGTTTTATTTAATCTCTGACTCAGTGATGGCCTGGCATGGTGAGGTGCGCTGGCAGCTATGTGGTGTTACGCAGTGGTGGCCTGACACGGTGAGGTGCCCTGGCAGCTGTATGATGCAGTGGTGGCCTGGCACGGTGAGGTGCGCTTGCAGCTATGTGATGCAGTGGTGGCCTGGCACGGTGAGGTGCGCTGGCAGCTGTGTGATGCAGTGGTGGTCGGGTATGTAGAGGTGCACTGGCAGCTGTGTGTTGTGACGCAGTGGTGGCCTGGCACGGTGAGGTGCGCTGGCAGCTGTGTGATGCAGTGGTGGCCGGGCACGGTGAGGTGCGCTGGCAGGTGGGTGATGCAGTGGTGGCCTGGCACCGTGAGGTGCGCTGGCAGCTGTGTGGTTTGTCACAAAACAAACAAGAACAGCAGCTGAGGGTTTGAGTTTGAACATGCACTGTATTAAAGCAGCTTTTATTTCCATTGATAAATGCTAGATATTCCTACAGAGATTCTTCAGGTGAGTAAGCGATTCCTGTTTCTGTTTCATACAGATGCAGCCATTCAAAGTGCGCGGTACAGATACCGCAGGTATGATGACACGGGATACCGCGGTGCGTGATTGGTTGACCGACAGGGGCACTCGTGGTCCGTTGGTCTGTCGTAGAAAGACTTACTGTAAACGTCTTTACTGTGCCCGTTGTAGATATTGAATTTTACCACTGAAGGGAAATCTTAGTAGCTGAGCATAAAAAGAATAGGAGCATACTGTAACGCGTGTGAAGGCCATAAACGATATTAATTTTGGAACGTAAACATACAGTATATAGCTGGTCTTGGTACTTTAAAGAAAAAAATACACACCGGTATTCCATTTCTCCCTAAACATTGTAAGCTTCGAAGTCTTTAACTAACGTGATACCGGAGTCAACAAGCATACTTTTAGAATTTGATTAAAAGGGAATATAATATGGAATCGCGTATCTCAAGAATTTAATAACGGTATGATTATATCCGTGTACTGCGGCAGGGCTGTGTAGGGCTGTTTCGCCTGCCTGATCATGCAAGCTCTCTTGTAGCCTACTGGTCTAGGTGCGTGACTACCAACTGGCAGGTTGTGTGTTCGAATCCAGCTGGTGCTGGACTTTCATTTTAACAAACATTTCTTCAAAAAAATAGGTAAGCGATATTATGGACAATCAGTTGACTTTTATATTTCAAAATATCGCAACATGATCGATATTTGCGATATTTTGAACATATCTTCCCTTCTGACAGCGGTTCCTGCTTCTATTGTGTGTGTGTGTGCAACAGTAAATTTTTATAGAGAAATGGAGGCTGGACAGTATGCGTTACAATATAAACATTTATATTGATTTAAATCGTGTTCTGATTTAAATCGCAAACGCGTGTTTAATTATGTGTTTTTAATCATAATCAGGCTAATGCATTTCTACATTTTCTGTATGAACCAGCTTAGAGGTTCATACAGAAAGACAGCTTGTGTTTAAATTGAGTGTAAGGTAATTTATGCTTCCAAAGTCATGGTCAGTATTATTGTACTGTGCTGTACTGTGTCACATTATTTTATAGCGTTTTTATTGCGTTATTAAATCCGGTGGCGCTGTGTTAGTTTCCTGACTCACATTATTTAAACTACCACACTGATCATTCATCTCTAAATAAACTTTATTTTATTTTATAAACTAGTATAGTTTGCTATACTAAATAAACTTTATTTTATATAGCGTTTTAAGCGATTAGGTAATTAGATTGCTCATAAACCTAATCACTTTTTCTACATAAACACAGCGTGATTGCTCTCTGAAAATGCTTTTCCTTTATTTTTAAAGTAGGCTCAGATTTCAACTATAGATCATATTATTATAAACTTTCTTGGAAAAATGTATTTTATGTAAACCATGTTTGCTATTAATTCATTTCGGGCTAAAATATGTTCATTGTCTTCCAATCGAGTTGACATTGGAAGCCTGCCACACCCGCACTGTTAAACCAACGCATGAGCACGTCAAAGCCCATTGAGCCAGTAATGGCTTTAGTATCCCCCCCTTCTCCCCTCAATTCAATTCAAGGTGTTTTATTTGCATGACAGATGGGTACAAGCAGTGTTGGGTATGTATATTGTAACGCTTACAGCAGACAGGCACTGTGTAGGAGCCGACGCATCAGAGCAGCGCCTGCATTTATAACTTAGTTTTTAAAATTAGTCAAGCAATACGAAGCATCTCCTTTTACTTAGTGCCTGAGCATACTGCAACGCGTGTGAAGCCCATAAACGATATTAATTTTGGAACTTAAACATACAGTATATGGCTGGTCTCGGTACTTTAAAGAAAACATACACACCAGTATTCCATTTCTCCCTAAACATTTTAAGCATCGAAGTCTTTAACTAACGCCATACCGGAGTCAACAAGCATACTTTTAGAATTTGATTAAAAGGGAATATAATATGGAATCGCGTATCTCCAGAATTTAAAGACCAGACAATCGCAAACTCGTTTTCAATAAAATGATTTTATTCATTCAGCAGTTTGTGAGAGGGACATCCAGCAGGGAGAGACACACACACCGGTTTTCATTGACAACATTGTTTTTTTTTCAATTCCTCTTGTCTAACAGGAATGTTTTGTTTGTGGACAGACTGTTAGACAAGAGGAAAAGACCGCCTCCTCCTACGAAGCATTTCGTTGATCCGATCACGAATTCTTTTCCAGTCGTACGCAGCAAGGGTTGAGAATCTCCGATTCACCATCGTACTAATGGTTTCCCGGAGATTACAAGGCAAGGCACTTTTGCCTCTGGACCCATCGAAATTTACAGACGTGGTCCACCCCCAGTAAATTTCAAAAGTCACAAGATTTCGAAACACGAGGGCGGCGTAGCGGTCGGCTCTTGCTTTCCCGTCTATGCCGATGCACTGCAAGTACAACCCCCCCTCCATCTCCTGGGTGATGGGTAGCAGTTGGACATCTGGGAGAATTATTCGTCCCACTGGCATCTGTGAATTCCGCTGTGCTTCCTGGGGGGAGATAGCCGGCGGGGACAGCATCAACAGAGTCCTGCGCGGTGGTGAACTGAGAGGCCGGGATGGAGTTTTTTAATTTGTTAGACAAATTTCCTCTTGTCTAACAGTCTGTCCACAAACAAAACATTCCTGTTAGACAAGAGGAATTGAAAAAAAAACAATGTTGTCAATGAAAACCGGTTGTGTGTCTCTCCCTGCTGGATGTCCCTCTCACAAACTGCTGAATGAATAAAATAATTTTATTGAAAACGAGTTTGCGATTGTCTGGTCTTTAAATTCTGGAGATACGCGATTCCATATTATATTCCCTTTTAATCAAATTCTAAAAGTATGCTTGTTGACTCCGGTATCGCGTTAGTTAAAGACTTCGATGCTTAAAATGTTTAGGGAGAAATAATTTAATTTTGAAAGCCACTGAGACATCAGGTACTACTGTTGTATTTATGAAAAAGAAACAAAACAAAAAACATACTAACAACTGTGCCATCCTACTCCTTAGTTAATACATTTTATTATTCATAAACAGTTAACATTGTTAGCAAAATATTTTGAATTATATTTAACCCTATTTTTTCTTTAGTTTTGTATTTAACTTATTATATGATAGTCAGACTTAATGTATATTTGAACAATGAAAATATATTTTTACAAGATTTTACATTAAGCACTTAAAATTAATATGGTTAATAATAGTAAACTGTAACATGCTGTAACAAGATCGGCTAAACTGCGAAGAAAATGCTTTCAGAGAAAATGTTTCAGGTGTGAAGAACATAGATCTCCAATGCAATTTCAACCAAACCTGTTCCCACACACCCTGCCCCCACTACCATTAGAATATACACAAACATTTTAGCGTTTCATTCTGAGCAGAAGACCCTCACACCTGAAGAGTGCTGGCTGTGACGAATTAAACCAGTTTTTCCGGTTTCAATCACAGACCATGTGACATGGGACTCAGTAAACTAACAGCGCCACTGGATTTGATAATACCTAACCAAAATCCGCAATATGGAAACAGAACCTGTGTGATTGTTGATAGATGATGTACTCGTAACATTTTTTCAAGACGAACTACAACATTTAAAAAATGACTTGTATGTACTTGATATCTCTAATCAATCCATGGCTCCCAGCACAAAACGAAAGTAACACGCATACCGTTTCGCGCTAATTATTAGTTGCTCAAAAGTAATTTGACCGTATGAAATGCATAATATAAACCTAGAAACATATACGTGAGCAGTACTTAAGCACTGTAGTATCGGTGTTAAGACATACCTCTCAAATACTGTAAATCAAGTTAAAAATATCTCAAGACCGATTCTGGTCGTAATGAAACCATGTTTCGTGTATGTTTTCTTTTTCATCTTGAAATAACTCATTTCTAAATACCTTTTTCACTGTTAACATCTTGCAGCAACTTTGCGACAAAATATACACTCTGACAGTTCATCCTGCTACCAACATTAAATAAAACAAATCTTTAGATTTCTATATTTATGTCTTTATTTAGTGGTTTCATTAGTGACAAAGGCTAAACTTTCTTGGAAAAATGTATTTTATGTGTTGCAGAAAAAACTGACTTGCTTTAACAAAATATGTTTACAAATCCTTTCACCTGGCATTTTCGTAGTTAGAAATTATGGAACGCTCTGTTAAAAGCAAGGGAGTTTTTATGTCCGTTGCAGTTCTTTTGCAACATGAATATAATTATATCGTTATTAATTTCTTGAGATACGCGATTCCATATTATATTCCCTTTTAATCAAATTCTAAAAGTATGCTTGTTGACTCCGGTATCACGTTAGTTAAAGACTTCGAAGCTTACAATGTTTAGGGAGAAATGGAATACTGGTGTGTATTTTTTTCTTTAAAGTACCGAGACCAGCCATATACTGTATGTTTATGTTAAGATTTCCCTTCAGTGGAAAATTAGATATGAATATTCAATACTTAAACGGGCACAGTTAAGACATTAAATATACATATACATATTGTATACAGTACAGTTTGCATACGGTAATATGCTTATGTTACGTGATTAAAAAATAAATAAATAAAACTGGAAGGTCCAGCACCAGCTGGATTTGAACACACAACCTGTCAGTTGGTAGTCACGCACCTAGACCAGTAGGCTACAAGACAGCTCGCGTGCGCAAGCAGGCGAAACAGCCCTACACAGCCCTGCCGCAGTACACGGATATAATCATACCGTTATTAATTTCTTGAGATACGCGATTCCATATTATATTCCCTTTTAATCAAATTCTAAAAGTATGCTTGTTGACTCCGGTATCACGTTAGTTAAAGACTTCGAAGCTTACAATGTTTAGGGAGAAATGGAATACCGGTGTGTATTTTTCCTTGTGATATTTTAAGCTCTAGTTGAATGATAGGTGTCGCATTTTAAATCATTTTCGTAGCTAGAAATTATGAAACGCCCTGTTAAAAGCAAGGAAGTTTTTATGCCCGTTGAAGTAAAACAAAATGCCTGACAAAGTATGGCTTGGACAGATTCCAAGTGCTTGTACAAATGTGCTAAAGAAATTATACTTTGAGTATACAGCTTGTCCAAAGTCATCCATTATTAATACTATTAGTAATATCTTCAGTAAAGGCTTTGATATTTCTGATAAAGGTAGGTTGTGTACTTTTGTCCAACTGAGCAATCTTGCTTTCATAAAATATACCAACATTTTAATGACTGATGATTAACATGCTGTAATACACAGTTCAAAATTAAAGGCTCAAATAATGTACATGAGAGGTTAAGCTCCCCCTGGCGGTTTTACAAGGCAACGCCAGATAGTTAACCACGTGACACCACGTTAACTGCGTCATACCGCGTGATACTGTGACACGCCCACCGGGGTATGCCGCGAAATACCTCATGCATTTTGAATGGCTGCATCTGTATATATACAGTATATATATATGTGTTACATGTGTCTCTGCAATAGTATAAATGTGTTATACACTATCAGGGGCTGCTTTTTTGTGCACCTCATCTACAACAAGGGTTTTTTTTTTCATTTATGTTTGTGGACCTTCACCATTTGAGGTAGTGAGTTAGATAAGAAAGTTACAGGTATGGTGAGCAATGACTGACAAAGGCGCGTACTGCATATTCCTTACAGAAGAGTAAGCAATTTGTTCTAAAAAACACCAGCTAAAGTCCAACACCGTTAGCAATCTTATTACTTAAACACAATTAACATCAATAAACTGTAAGGTGCTGGTACATGGGAGTGGATTTGATCTTCTATTAAACAAAAATACAATTACAGCTCTAAAAAGGTCAACCTAGACTTCTGTAACAGATCTGTTCAGGTCATCGCTGTTCCTCTGACCTTGTGAGTGTTTGGAATTTTAAAACTGTATTTTGCTTGCCTTTCATGTGGTCTGTGTAAAAGTCACTGTGGCGTATGCGGTCCTACACAGCCTTGCTATAGACGTGACGAGCCTCCGCTATGTTGCAATGGAGAACGGGTTCAGTACGGAGCTGCTGGAAAGCTGGTTGCAGAAAAAGCATCATTATCTGCGTCCAGCCGCAAAGCGTCACTCGTGGGTGCTGAAGAATCGATTTCCAAGGCAGCGGGTCCAGGCGATTTAGAGTGTTAAAGGCCCCAGCGAAAACAAAACGGCGCTGGTCCTTTTTCACACACGCACGCGACCAAATGCAAAGAACGCCGTAGTCGGCAGGATTTGAACCTGCGCGGGGAGACCCCAACGGATTTCAAGTCCGTCGCCTTAACCACTCGGCCACGACTACAGCAAGCGCTGCGCCCGCTGCCTTCTTGCTACAGTCGAACAGGGAGTGCGAGGCGGCGGCGGCGGAGGCGGCAACTTTTTTCAAGTTCGCTCTCCGTTTAAGAAACCTTTTACGCCAAAAGTGCAAGCAGACACACACACCTCAGAGTACTTAAGGGTGGCTTCAAGTTGGAATGATAAAGTCTCCCCGTTCGGACATGAAAATAGAACTTTCTTAGACAGAAAGAAATCAACAACGGAGAAATGTGGACGACGATTTCAGTCACTGCACTTTGAATAGCATTTTTACTCGAGTTACAGGAGATGCACGAATGGCCCTTGACCTACGCTCTTACGAATGCCTTGAACATTCAAACAAAACAGCCCTCAAGTCCTGCGGTTTAATATAATGCTGTTACGTGTCGAGGCAGTATTTGACTCCGTCCTACCGTTGAGACACGGGGCCTTTATGGAAACGAACACACGCTACGGATCGTCTCTAATCAGTCCCTACAGTTGGAAGGCTCCTTGAAGCGTGCACCCCCATCATTCATCTTTGCGCATCTGTGAAAGGTATACTCTTGAGCAATGTTTGAGCCAGCTCTAAGGCAACTAGTGCTATTGGACAGACACCTCTGGAAGATCCTAAGAGTCTCTTAACACCACTTCCAGCAGCAAGCTTAATTGTTCGCTGGAGGTCTCCCACCCAGGTACTGACCAGGCAAACAATCACCAGTACATTGAATGTGGAAGTTAATCCTGAAATCCAATTACATATCTCAAGGTAAGACAAATCCATAAGAGCATGTCTTAGTATTACTTCGTTTACATTAGTATGGCACTGAGTTGGAGCTCCTCTTTAAGCTGTGGTTTAGTTTTGCATTCATGTGTTTCTAGAGCAGTTATTTATGGGGGTGGGTGGGTCTTTCACAGAGGCTCAGGACAAATCCCCCGCCTGAAAGTCTACTGTGTGCGTTCAGACAGTCACAGGTCAAGAGCCAGGCAGGAGGACAATGGACAGAAGAGCCAACGAACTAAAAATAAAAGAACGAATATGAAAAAGCCACCATCTTTTTCTTTTTGACATTTTCCGACTTTCATGCAAGCCAGGACAAAGTTGCTCGTAGCTACTTGTGGATTCAAATACTCTATCGAGTGCTTTGATGAGTTTTTGCAATTTGATTGTCGTCCTGTCGTCCTGTTTCTGTTTTTTTTTTTCAATCTAGTGATGGAAAGCATGAGGGAAATGATGGAGCAATCAATAACCGCTCCGGAAAAATGGCCGAAAGAAATGGCCCGTCACTAAGGACATTTGTGAAGCAGAGGAGTGACATCACCACAAAGGCGACATATTCTGCTGATCGTTTTGGTGAATAATGATTGAGGCGCGTTAAGAGAAAGGTAGCTGTGTCAGCATGCGTAGGCTGCAAAGGATCAAGCAAAGGTTTACTCCATGCTGAAAAGAGAAGAAAAGAAGCACCACGTTTCGGCTGTGGAGCCTTCTGCGCCATCTTCTTTAGCGGTGATGATGTTTACATTGGAAAAGCTGAGACATGCGTCCCCGGGTGGGCTTGAACCACCAACCTTTCGGTTAACAGCCGAACGCGCTAACCGATTGCGCCACAGAGACTGATGGCCTTTTGTGCTCCCTACATTTGCAGGTTTATGGTCAAGGAAAACAATCACTTGCGCTTCTTGCAGCCGGCGATATTTTTCCACTGACAACCAAGAAATGGATTTCATCTTTCACAAGCTGTATGGATTTCTTCAAAAACAAGTTCTTCCAGAAAGGAAATTAATTCTTGTATTAAACTGAACCAAGCTGTGCATGTTTGTCTGAAATGATACATTCGGCACAACAAGACACAGAGAGAGGCACCGCTGGTATCCAGACCCAGGATCGCCTGCTTTCCAGGCAGGCACTTTAAGCCACTAGGAAACAGCGCCAGCGGAGCACCGCGCTTTTACAGACACTTGGACACATCTGCGTTCGGTGTGCACTTAACCTGCTCTCTGAGCCCCTTGCCTCCGTCCCATTTAATAGCAGAACTGACGCCAAGAGAAATGATGAGAAATGGCATTTATCTGGCACTTTTCATGTCCAAGGAGCTCAATGCCCTTGACACCTCCCCAAGGCGACAGAGCTGGGCATTCTTTGGCGACACCGTTTTTTCTTTTGTTTTATTTCTATACTTATTGATAGAAAAAAAACGATATGTCATGTACTGTAAGGGAAATGTCTCTTTTCATGGGGAAAGCTAGCACCAGCAAATGTTGTGTTTAGAAGTGATTGAACATGACACGTGACCTAATTTACCAGAGCAAAAGCTCACCCAGCAAGCCCTGCTTTACTTCTACAGGAGAGAAGTAGAGTCTGCAAGATGTTCAGCTGGGGAGCTACGTTAACATGCCTCGGCTGCAAAGGAACAAGTAATAGGTTTATTGCATGCTGAAAAGAGAAGAAAGGAAACACAACGTTTCGGCCGTGAGGTCTTCTCACACCTGAAGAAGCCTCACACCTGTAAAAGGCTCCATGGTTTTCTTTCTTCTCTTTTCAACATGGAATACACCTATTGTCTGCAAGATGTGACAATTTCACGGTGTTTTGGAAGTAAACGTTTTTTCTTTGAATTCAAAATCAATCTGAATTTCAGCACGACACATCAACACTTTTTCTGTTTTAAGGAGATGATATTTTAAACCTGTTAAAAATAGTAGGAAACACAAGTTTCTTGCTTTGAAAATTTAGATGGGGAAGTGTACTACTAGTAGCAGTGTAGAGCTCTCTGTGGTGGAGTGCAAGTGCGTGTCACGTGGGCCAGTGGCGTAATGGATAACGCGTCTGACTTCGGATCAGAAGATTGTAGGTTCGAGTCCTGCCTGGCTCGTGAGGCTTTTAAACCTCTCAGGTTCCTCGATAACAGGTTGCCTTCATGTAAATGAACTAGAGAAAAACATTTGCCACAACCAGTAAATTAGCACGCAAGTGCGGGCTAGTTAACACAGTACTGTATGGAGATCATCTCCAGCTCCGAGCTCAATTGCAATGAAAAAACATGCAGAACAGAACTGGAGAGCAGCTGAGTTTGTGCTCAGTAGGGTGGGGAGGACTCAGCATTGCTATTGTTCTAATTAGCATGAACTGCAGGGGATCTGAATCAGAACATGTCAGTTAGTTTGATCATTGCGTCAATATGTAGGCCACGTTAATATAGAATTATTACTTTGTCTGTCTCTTCTTTGTATATAGCTGAATGTCCCTGACAATTTCATGTTAGTTTTTAAGAACGACATTGGTGCTAATATATACATATATAGCATATAAGGAACGCGTAAAAGTTTAGTCCATGCTGAAAAGATAAGAAAACCGCCACAACGTTTCATCTTGGAATAACTCTTTACTTGTTGTTTTGCAGCCTACCCATTCTGACCTAACTCATCCCTTGAAATTCCCTAACAGATAAGGGTACGTAACTGCTCATGCGATGCTCAGTTGCAATTTGTCACAAAACAAACAAGAACAGCAGCTGAGGGTTTGAGTTTGAACATGCACTGTATTAAAGCAGCTTTTATTTCCATTGATAAATGCTAGATATTCCTACAGAGATTCTTCAGGTGAGTAAGTGATTCCTGTTTCTGTTTCATATATATACAGTATATATATGTGTTACATGTGTCTCTGCAATAGTATAAATGTGTTATACACTATCAGGGGCTGCTTTTTTGTGCACCTCATCTACAACAAGGGTTTTTTTTTTCATTTATGTTTGTGGACCTTCACCATTTGAGGTAGTGAGTTAGATAAGAAAGTTACAGGTATGGTGAGCAATGACTGACAAAGGCGCGTACTGCATATTCCTTACAGAAGAGTAAGCAATTTGTTCTAAAAAACACCAGCTAAAGTCCAACACCGTTAGCAATCTTATTACTTAAACACAATTAACATCAATAAACTGTAAGGTGCTGGTACATGGGAGTGGATTTGATCTTCTATTAAACAAAAATACAATTACAGCTCTAAAAAGGTCAACCTAGACTTCTGTAACAGATCTGTTCAGGTCATCGCTGTTCCTCTGACCTTGTGAGTGTTTGGAATTTTAAAACTGTATTTTGCTTGCCTTTCATGTGGTCTGTGTAAAAGTCACTGTGGCGTATGCGGTCCTACACAGCCTTGCTATAGACGTGAAGAGCCTCCGCTATGTTGCAATGGAGAACGGGTTCAGTACGGAGCTGCTGGAAAGCTGGTTGCAGAAAAAGCATCATTATCTGCGTCCAGCCGCAAAGCGTCACTCGTGGGTGCTGAAGAATCGATTTCCAAGGCAGCGGGTCCAGGCGATTTAGAGTGTTAAAGGCCCCAGCGAAAACAAAACGGCGCTGGTCCTTTTTCACACACGCGACCAAATGCAAAGAACGCCGTAGTCAGCAGGATTTGAACCTGCGTGGGGAGACCCCAACGGATTTCAAGTCCATCGCCTTAACCACTCGGCTACGACGACAGCAAGCACTGTGCCCGCTGCCTTCTTGCTACAATCGAACAGGGAGTGCGAGGCGGCGGCGGCGGAGGCGGCAACTTTTTTCAAGTTCGCTCTCCGTTTAAGAAACCTTTTACGCCAAAAGTGCAAGCAGACACACACACCTCAGAGTACTTAAGGGTGGCTTCAAGTTGGAATGATAAAGTCTCCCCGTTCGGACATGAAAATAGAACTTTCTTAGACAGAAAGAAATCAACAACGGAGAAATGTGGACGACGATTTCAGTCACTGCACTTTGAATAGCATTTTTACTCGAGTTACAGGAGATGCACGAATGGCCCTTGACCTACGCTCTTACGAATGCCTTGAACATTCAAACAAAACAGCCCTCAAGTCCTGCGGTTTAATATAATGCTGTTACGTGTCGAGGCAGTATTTGACTCCGTCCTACCGTTGAGACACGGGGCCTTTATGGAAACGAACACACGCTACGGATCGTCTCTAATCAGTCCCTACAGTTGGAAGGCTCCTTGAAGCGTGCACCCCCATCATTCATCTTTGCGCATCTGTGAAAGGTATACTCTTGAGCAATGTTTGAGCCAGCTCTGGAAGATCCTAAGAGTCTCTTAACACCACTTCCAGCAGCAAGCTTAATTGTTCGCTGGAGGTCTCCCACCCAGGTACTGACCAGGCAAACAATCACCAGTACATTGAATGTGGAAGTTAATCCTGAAATCCAATTACATATCTCAAGGTAAGACAAATCCATAAGAGCATGTCTTAGTATTACTTCGTTTACATTAGTATGGCACTGAGTTGGAGCTCCTCTTTAAGCTGTGGTTTAGTTTTGCATTCATGTGTTTCTAGAGCAGTTATTTATGGGGGTGGGTGGGTCTTTCACAGAGGCTCAGGACAAATCCCCCACCTGAAAGTCTACTGTGTGCGTTCAGACAGTCACAGGTCAAGAGCCAGGCAGGAGGACAATGGACAGAAGAGCCAACGAACTAAAAATAAAAGAACGAATATGAAAAAGCCACCATCTTTTTCTTTTTGACATTTTCCGACTTTCATGCAAGCCAGGACAAAGTTGCTCGTAGCTACTTGTGGATTCAAATACTCTATCGAGTGCTTTGATGAGTTTTTGCAATTTGATTGTCGTCCTGTCGTCCTGTTTCTGTTTTTTTTTTTCAATCTAGTGATGGAAAGCATGAGGGAAATGATGGAGCAATCAATAACCGCTCCGGAAAAATGGCCGAAAGAAATGGCCCGTCACTAAGGACATTTGTGAAGCAGAGGAGTGACATCACCACAAAGGCGACATATTCTGCTGATCGTTTTGGTGAATAATGATTGAGGCGCGTTAAGAGAAAGGTAGCTGTGTCAGCATGCGTAGGCTGCAAAGGATCAAGCAAAGGTTTACTCCATGCTGAAAAGAGAAGAAAAGAAGCACCACGTTTCGGCTGTGGAGCCTTCTGCGCCATCTTCTTTAGCGGTGATGATGTTTACATTGGAAAAACTGAGACATGCGTCCCCGGGTGGGCTTGAACCACCAACCTTTCGGTTAACAGCCGAACGCGCTAACCGATTGCGCCACAGAGACTGATGGCCTTTTGTGCTCCCTACATTTGCAGGTTTATGGTCAAGGAAAACAATCACTTGCGCTTCTTGCAGCCGGCGATATTTTTCCACTGACAACCAAGAAATGGATTTCATCTTTCACAAGCTGTATGGATTTCTTCAAAAACAAGTTCTTCCAGAAAGGAAATTAATTCTTGCATTAAACTGAACCAAGCTGTGCATGTTTGTCTGAAATGATACATTCGGCACAACAAGACACAGAGCGAGGCACCGCTGGTATCCAGACCCAGGATCGCCTGCTTTCCAGGCAGGCACTTTAAGCCACTAGGAAACAGCGCCAGCGGAGCACCGCGCTTTTACAGACACTTGGACACATCTGCGTTCGGTGTGCACTTAACCTGCTCTCTGAGCCCCTTGCCTCCGTCCCATTTAATAGCAGAACTGACGCCAAGAGAAATGATGAGAAATGGCATTTATCTGGCACTTTTCATGTCCAAGGAGCTCAATGCCCTTGACACCTCCCCAAGGCGACAGAGCTGGGCATTCTTTGGCGACACCGTTTTTTCTTTTGTTTTATTTCTATACTTATTGATAGAAAAAAAACGATATGTCATGTACTGTAAGGGAAATGTCTCTTTTCATGGGGAAAGCTAGCACCAGCAAATGTTGTGTTTAGAAGTGATTGAACATGACACGTGACCTAATTTACCGGAGCAAAAGCTCACCCAGCAAGCCCTGCTTTACTTCTACAGGAGAGAAGTAGAGTCTGCAAGATGTTCAGCTGGGGAGCTACGTTAACATGCCTCGGCTGCAAAGGAACAAGTAATAGGTTTATTGCATGCTGAAAAGAGAAGAAAGGAAACACAACGTTTCGGCCGTGAGGTCTTCTCACACCTGAAGAAGCCTCACACCTGTAAAAGGCTCCATGGTTTTCTTTCTTCTCTTTTCAACATGGAATACACCTATTGTCTGCAAGATGTGACAATTTCACGGTGTTTTGGAAGTAAACGTTTTTTCTTTGAATTCAAAATCAATCTGAATTTCAGCACGACACATCAACACTTTTTCTGTTTTAAGGAGATGATATTTTAAACCTGTTAAAAATAGTAGGAAACACAAGTTTCTTGCTTTGAAAATTTAGATGGGGAAGTGTACTACTAGTAGCAGTGTAGAGCTCTCTGTGGTGGAGTGCAAGTGCGTGTCACGTGGGCCAGTGGCGTAATGGATAACGCGTCTGACTTCGGATCAGAAGATTGTAGGTTCGAGTCCTGCCTGGCTCGTGAGGCTTTTAAACCTCTCAGGTTCCTCGATAACAGGTTGCCTTCATGTAAATGAACTAGAGAAAAACATTTGCCACAACCAGTAAATTAGCACGCAAGTGCGGGCTAGTTAACACAGTACTGTATGGAGATCATCTCCAGCTCCGAGCTCAATTGCAATGAAAAAACATGCAGAACAGAACTGGAGAGCAGCTGAGTTTGTGCTCAGTAGGGTGGGGAGGACTCAGCATTGCTATTGTTCTAATTAGCATGAACTGCAGGGGATCTGAATCAGAACATGTCAGTTAGTTTGATCATTGCGTCAATATGTAGGCCACGTTAATATAGAATTATTACTTTGTCTGTCTCTTCTTTGTATATAGCTGAATGTCCCTGACAATTTCATGTTAGTTTTTAAGAACGACATTGGTGCTAATATATACATATATAGCATATAAGGAACGCGTAAAAGTTTAGTCCATGCTGAAAAGATAAGAAAACCGCCACAACGTTTCATCTTGGAATAACTCTTTACTTGTTGTTTTGCAGCCTACCCATTCTGACCTAACTCATCCCTTGAAATTCCCTAACAGATAAGGGTACGTAACTGCTCATGCGATGCTCAGTTGCAATTTGTCACAAAACAAACAAGAACAGCAGCTGAGGGTTTGAGTTTGAACATGCACTGTATTAAAGCAGCTTTTATTTCCATTGATAAATGCTAGATATTCCTACAGAGATTCTTCAGGTGAGTAAGTGATTCCTGTTTCTGTTTCATATATATACAGTATATATATATGTGTTACATGTGTCTCTGCAATAGTATAAATGTGTTATACACTATCAGGGGCTGCTTTTTTGTGCACCTCATCTACAACAAGGGTTTTTTTTTCATTTATGTTTGTGGACCTTCACCATTTGAGGTAGTGAGTTAGATAAGAAAGTTACAGGTATGGTGAGCAATGACTGACAAAGGCGCGTACTGCATATTCCTTACAGAAGAGTAAGCAATTTGTTCTAAAAAACACCAGCTAAAGTCCAACAGCGTTAGCAATCTTATTACTTAAACACAATTAACATCAATAAACTGTAAGGTGCTGGTACATGGGAGTGGATTTGATCTTCTATTAAACAAAAATACAATTACAGCTCTAAAAAGGTCAACCTAGACTTCTGTAACAGATCTGTTCAGGTCATCGCTGTTCCTCTGACCTTGTGAGTGTTTGGAATTTTAAAACTGTATTTTGCTTGCCTTTCATGTGGTCTGTGTAAAAGTCACTGTGGCGTATGCGGTCCTACACAGCCTTGCTATAGACGTGAAGAGCCTCCGCTATGTTGCAATGGAGAACGGGTTCAGTACGGAGCTGCTGGAAAGCTGGTTGCAGAAAAAGCATCATTATCTGCGTCCAGCCGCAAAGCGTCACTCGTGGGTGCTGAAGAATCGATTTCCAAGGCAGCGGGTCCAGGCGATTTAGAGTGTTAAAGGCCCCAGCGAAAACAAAACGGCGCTGGTCCTTTTTCACACACGCGACCAAATGCAAAGAACGCCGTAGTCAGCAGGATTTGAACCTGCGCGGGGAGACCCCAACGGATTTCAAGTCCATCGCCTTAACCACTCGGCTACGACTACAACAAGCACTGTGCCCGCTGCCTTCTTGCTACAATCGAACAGGGAGTGCGAGGCGGCGGCGGCGGCGGAGGCGGCAACTTTTTTCAAGTTCGCTCTCCGTTTAAGAAACCTTTTACGCCAAAAGTGCAAGCAGACACACACACCTCAGAGTACTTAAGGGTGGCTTCAAGTTGGAATGATAAAGTCTCCCCGTTCGGACATGAAAATAGAACTTTCTTAGACAGAAAGAAATCAACAACGGAGAAATGTGGACGACGATTTCAGTCACTGCACTTTGAATAGCATTTTTACTCGAGTTACAGGAGATGCACGAATGGCCCTTGACCTACGCTCTTACGAATGCCTTGAACATTCAAACAAAACAGCCCTCAAGTCCTGCGGTTTAATATAATGCTGTTACGTGTCGAGGCAGTATTTGACTCCATCCTACTGTTGAGACACGGGGCCTTTATGGAAACGAACACACGCTACGGATCGTCTCTAATCAGTCCCTACAGTTGGAAGGCTCCTTGAAGCGTGCACCCCCATCATTCATCTTTGCGCATCTGTGAAAGGTATACTCTTGAGCAATGTTTGAGCCAGCTCTAAGGCAACTAGTGCTATTGGACAGACACCTCTGGAAGATCCTAAGAGTCTCTTAACACCACTTCCAGCAGCAAGCTTAATTGTTCGCTGGAGGTCTCCCACCCAGGTACTGACCAGGCAAACAATCACCAGTACATTGAATGTGGAAGTTAATCCTGAAATCCAATTACATATCTCAAGGTAAGACAAATCCTTAAGAACATGTCTTAGTATTACTTCGTTTACTTTAGTATGGCACTGAGTTGGAGCTCCTCTTTAAGCTGTGGTTTAGTTTTGCATTCATGTGTTTCTAGAGCAGTTATTTATGGGGGTGGGTGGGTCTTTCACAGAGGCTCAGGACAAATCCCCCGCCTGAAAGTCTACTGTGTGCGTTCAGACAGTCACAGGTCAAGAGCCAGGCAGGAGGACAATGGACAGAAGAGCCAACGAACTAAAAATAAAAGAACGAATATGAAAAAGCCACCATCTTTTTCTTTTTGACATTTTCCGACTTTCATGCAAGCCAGGACAAAGTTGCTCGTAGCTACTTGTGGATTCAAATACTCTATCGAGTGCTTTGATGAGTTTTTGCAATTTGATTGTCGTCCTGTCAGCCTGTTTCTGTTTTTTTTTTTCAATCTAGTGATGGAAAGCATGAGGGAAATGATGGAGCAATCAATAACCGCTCCGGAAAAATGGCCGAAAGAAATGGCCCGTCACTAAGGACATTTGTGAAGCAGAGGAGTGACATCACCACAAAGGCGACATATTCTGCTGATCGTTTTGGTGAATAATGATTGAGGCGCGTTAAGAGAAAGGTAGCTGCGTCAGCATGCGTAGGCTGCAAAGGATCAAGCAAAGGTTTACTCCATGCTGAAAAGAGAAGAAAAGAAGCACCACGTTTCGGCTGTGGAGCCTTCTGCGCCATCTTCTTCAGCGGTGATGATGTTTACATTGGAAAAACTGAGACATGCGTCCCCGGGTGGGCTTGAACCACCACTCTTTCGGTTAACAGCCGAACGCGCTAACCAATTGCGCCACAGAGACTGACGGCCTTTTGTGCTCCCTACATTTGCAGGTTTATGGTCAAGGAAAACAATCACTTGCGCTTCTTGCAGCCGGCGATATTTTTCCATTGACAACCAAGAAATGGATTTCATCTTTCACAAGCTGTATGGATTTCTTCAAAAACAAGTTCTTCCAGAAAGGAAATTAATTCTTGCATTAAACTGAACCAAGCTGTGCATGTTTGTCTGAAATGATACATTCGGCACAACAAGACACAGAGCGAGGCACCGCTGGTATCCAGACCCAGGATCGCCTGCTTTCCAGGCAGGCACTTTAAGCCACTAGGAAACAGCGCCAGCGGAGCACCGCGCTTTTACAGACACTTGGACACATCTGCGTTCGGTGTGCACTTAACCTGCTCTCTGAGCCCCTTGCCTCCGTCCCATTTAATAGCAGAACTGACGCCAAGAGAAATGATGAGAAATGGCATTTACAGATGCAGCCATTCAAAATGCGCGGTAAAAACCCGCGGTACAGTAACCTACCCACAAGCCACCGCAGGGCACCGGAGGGCACCGCGGTAAGTGATTGGCTGGCCAAAATGACCGACAGGGGCACTCGTGGTGCATTGGTTGGTAGTGCAAAGATTTAATCATTTAATGTCTTTACTGTGCACATTTTAATCCGCTTAGTTTTGAATATTTATATGGATTTTACCACTAAAGGGAAATTTTAGTAGCTGAGCATAAAAAGAAGAGGAGCATAACGCATCTGAAGGTCATAAACGATATTAATTTAGGAACATAAACATTACTGTATGTATGTAAACTGTACTGTGTATGGCTGGTCTTGGTAGTTTAAAGAAAAAATACACACCAGTCTTCCATTTCTCCCTAAACATTTTAAGCATGAAAGTTTTATGAAACGGTACCCAAATATGCGATTCCTGTATAGAATGAATTTTAATTTAAAAAAAATATTTAACACGAACATTAAGCTGTTTACATCTTCCGCCTGAGAACAGTCACCCGTTGCTACCCAATGCAGAAACACAGCCACTAACTAGCAAAGAGAGGACATTAGCTACCCAATATGATAAAGAAATAAATGATTATTTTGTTTATTTCTTTTGCACATTTATTTGAACATTTCCATCGATTGTACAAGCACTTGGAAACTGTCCAATCCCTAGTTCATCAGGCATTTTACCGGTCTGGCGCCGGTCTGTGTCTTCCAGGATATAATGCCAGCGAACTCTTGTTTTTATGTCCACTATAACAGACAATCTCCTTTGCTTTTAACCGAGCGTTTAATAATTTCCTAAAATGAAAATGATTCACTTTATTTCCCTCACGGGATCAATAAAAGTATCTATCATCTGTCTAAACTATAGGACAGAATTCTGGGGTCTCCCCATACCAGAGATTATGGTAGGGCTTCAGAATGGTGATTGGCTGACACCATCTGACACCCCTCTGATTGGAGAAAAAAGACGTGCTGGTTTGCTATACATACTGTACCAGGAAGAGGATTTGTTTCTATTCAAAACGTGTATTTTAAAAGTTTAAGAAGTAAAAACCTTACAGCGTACACAGATTTCTAAACTGATCAGGATCGTTATCTTTGTCTTATGCATAATAATGTTCACCGCTCTGTCCAGCAAATTAATAATAAACTATTTTATATAGCGTTTTAAACGAATAAGTAATTAGATTGCTCATAAACCTAATTACTTGCTTTTTCTTTTTATTTAGGCTCAGATTTCAACTATAGATCGTATTATTAATAACCATAATAACAACCAACCAACAAAAACAACCATATAAACATAATACCAACCAAAAACATAGATAACAACCACAATACAAAATCAAATATATCAAACCATTTTACTCTCGCAAAGTCCTCCAATTATCATAATCCCGCCCCTTATGCAAAACCAAACCTTCCTCACATCCCAGTTTATCCTATTTATCATAAACAAAATCCACCTCAATTTTCAACATAAAGCATTACACAAAATCAATACCTCAACACTCCATACTCAACAACGATAATTCACAAACAGCCAGAACATGTAACTACACATTCCCAAACAGACCCAATTTCCATAGCCCCGCCCCTTATGCAAAACCAACATCCCTCCCCTGTTCTCTCCCTCCCCTGGCGGTTGTAATTGTTTTTATTTTCAAATAAATTTTAGCAAAATCATGTATTTTAAAAATCTTAAGATTTTTATATTTATGTCTTCATTTAGTGGTTTCATTAGTGACAAAGGCTAAACTTTATTGGAAAAATGTCTTTTATGTAAACCATGTTTGCTATTAATTCATTCAGGGCTAAAATATGTTCATTGTCTTCTAATGAAAGAAGGGTTCCTTTCGCCGTAGTCGGGTTGAAATTAGAAGCTTGCCACGCCCGGACTGTTACACCAACGCATTAGCATGTTAAAGCGATTTCACTGAGGAGCCTAGCCTTTAACTAGTAAGTACTGTACTTACTGGGTTTTTGAGGGGGGGGGGAGGTGTCTTTCGCTGGAAATCTCGCCTCCTACTTTGAAAATACCCGTGAAACCGGTTCAATTCGTCACAGCCAGCACTCCTGCAGAGAGGGGGGTTGTACTTGGAGTGTATACAGTAAACGCGTTATGCTCTTCGTTAATGTCTAAGCCGGAACATATCATTATATCTCATTTTGTATTTCTTAAAAAAAAAATCGTTTTCCCAGCCTAACAGTATTGTTTTTAACCTGTAAAGCGCTTTGAGGAGCCACCTTTAAAGGCGCCATATACAATAAAGTTCATTATTATTACTATTGTAAATTTGCTGGACAGAGAGGTGAACATTATTACACAGAAGACAAAGATAGCAATTTACGTTGCATTGTGTATCGTGCTGCTTTAATACAGTTTTAAATAATTAAAAGTCTAAACAGTATCAGCTTTATTTATGGGTTTTAAATAAAGGTGATTTAAACGCGATTTAAATCAATATAAATGTTTATATTGTAACGCATAGGTGACTATTCATTGTTATTAAAATGACTTAAATTCAATCATGTTGTGATATTTAGAAATATACATTTGTTTGGTGCGAGTGAAGTTTTATTTAATCTCTGAGCCATACTGATTCTTCTGGAAGCCAGTTTCCGCCAGGGAGTAAAAAAAAAAACACACTATGGTATTCTCTCCAATGCAGTGCAGTTAAAAACATACCTCTGATGCTGCTCCTAAATGAATATCGTTTATGACCATCAGAAGCTTTATGCTCCTTTTCTTTTTTCCAGTGGATTGAACAGGGAGAGGCATTTCATGATGTACTTTTCACTGATGAAACAACAGTGGCTCTGGAACAGTTTTAACCATGTCGTTTTATAAAAAGGGGAGATATGTACACGTTACTGAAGCTAAAAGTTTAGCCTTTGTCACTAATGTAACCACTAAATAAAGACATATAGAAATCCCTACATTACAGACTGTATATGGCTGGTATTGGTAGTTTAAAGAAAAAATACACACCAGTATTCCACTTTCTCCCTAAACATTTTAAGCATCAGAGTCTTACATGTGGTTATTTCGGAAACGTTTGTACGTGCTCCTTCTGACCATGTTACTGTTTACTGTTACTGACCATATTAAGTTTAAGTGCCTGTGGGCACTTTTCCTGTCCGTGGGGGGTGGACCGTCTTTCATTAGAAGGTTAGTCTGTTCTACTCTGAGAATGTAGAGGGGGTGGAAAGTGCCCGCGGTCATTTAATTAGTATTAAAATTCGCACTGATTCCCTTGCAAAGATACGGACATAGGAATATTCGTGCGTGGTCAAAAAATGGCATAAAAACGACAAAGTGAAGGCTGTGAAAACATTCACAATGTACTTTATACACAAAGCAAATATACCCCCCCCCCCCCCTCAATTCAATTCAAGCTGCTTTATTAGCATGACAGATGGGTACAATCAGTGTTGGGTATTTACTTTGCTTTGAGATGCCACTTTTAAAGGTGATATATAAAATCAAGGCTTTAACTTGCTTTAACTCCGCAAGTCTGAGTTCTTGTGTCTGTCCTATCCGAACCCGAAAGTATTACAATATGTATCTTTATAGCAGGTGGTGTACAGCTTTTTAGTATAGATTACACTTTTCTAAAATGTATTTAAAAAATAAAAACGATTACAATCTAATCTTTCCACGTTTGATCCCAAAATAAATCTAAACGGGGAGAAAGCTATGCTGAAAGTTTATTAAGATACTTAGAAGACAAAGATATCAATTTATGTTGCATTTGTCTGATTGTGAATCAAAAAACACATATATTTAAACCCGCATTTTCGATTTAAATCAAAACATTATTTAAATCAATATAAATGTTTATATTGTAACGCCTAGGTGACTATTCATTGTTATTAAAATGACTTAAATTCGATCATGTTGTGATATTTAGAAATATAAATTTGTTTGGTGCGAGTGAGGTTTTATTTAATCTCTGACTCAGTGATGGCCTGGCATGGTGAGGTGCGCTGGCAGCTATGTGGTGTTACGCAGTGGTGGCCTGACACGGTGAGGTGCCCTGGCAGCTGTATGATGCAGTGGTGGCCTGGCACGGTGAGGTGCGCTTGCAGCTATGTGATGCAGTGGTGGCCTGGCACGGTGAGGTGCGCTGGCAGCTGTGTGATGCAGTGGTGGCCTGGCATGGTGAGGTGTGCTGACAGCTGTGTGGTGTGGCGCAGTTGTGGCCTGGCACGGTGAAGTGCGCTGGCAGCTGTGTGATGCAGTGGTGGCCGGGCACGGTGAGGTGCGCTGGCAGGTGGGTGATGCAGTGGTGGCCTGGCACCGTGAGGTGCGCTGGCAGCTGTGTGGTTTGTCACAAAACAAACAAGAACAGCAGCTGAGGGTTTGAGTTTGAACATGCACTGTATTAAAGCAGCTTTTATTTCCATTGATAAATGCTAGATATTCCTACAGAGATTCTTCAGGTGAGTAAGCGATTCCTGTTTCTGTTTCATACAGATGCAGCCATTCAAAGTGCGCGGTACAGATACCGCAGGTATGATGACACGGGATACCGCGGTGCGTGATTGGTTGACCGACAGGGGCACTCGTGGTCCGTTGGTCTGTCGTAGAAAGACTTACTGTAAACGTCTTTACTGTGCCCGTTGTAGATATTGAATTTTACCACTGAAGGGAAATCTTAGTAGCTGAGCATAAAAAGAATAGGAGCATACTGTAACGCGTGTGAAGGCCATAAACGATATTAATTTTGGAACGTAAACATACAATATATAGCTGGTCTTGGTACTTTAAAGAAAAAAATACACACCGGTATTCCATTTCTCCCTAAACATTGTAAGCTTCGAAGTCTTTAACTAACGTGATACCGGAGTCAACAAGCATACTTTTAGAATTTGATTAAAAGGGAATATAATATGGAATCGCGTATCTCAAGAATTTAATAACGGTATGATTATAGCCGTGTACTGCGGCAGGGCTGTGTAGGGCTGTTTCGCCTGCCTGATCATGCAAGCTCTCTTGTAGCCTACTGGTCTAGGTGCGTGACTACCAACTGGCAGGTTGTGTGTTTGAATCCAGCTGGTGCTGGACTTTCATTTTAACAAACATTTCTTCAAAAAAATAGGTAAGCGATATTATGGACAATCAGTTGACTTTTATATTTCAAAATATCGCAACATGATCGATATTTGCGATATTTTGAACATATCTTCTCTTCTGACAGCGGTTCCTGCTTCTATTGTGTATGTGTGTGCAACAGTAAATTTTTATAGAGAAATGGAGGCTGGACAGTATGCGTTACAATATAAACATTTATATTGATTTAAATCGTGTTCTGATTTAAATCGCAAACGCGTGTTTAATTATGTGTTTTTAATCATAATCAGGCTAATGCATTTCTACATTTTCTGTATGAACCAGCTTAGAGGTTCATACAGAAAGACAGCTTGTGTTTAAATTGAGTGTAAGGTAATTTATGCTTCCAAAGTCATGGTCAGTATTATTGTACTGTGCTGTACTGTGTCACATTATTTTATAGCGTTTTTATTGCGTTATTAAATCCGGTGGCGCTGTGTTAGTTTCCTGACTCACATTATTTAAACTACCACACTGATCATTCATCTCTAAATAAACTTTATTTTATTTTATAAACTAGTATAGTTTGCTATACTAAATAAACTTTATTTTATATAGCGTTTTAAGCGATTAGGTAATTAGATTGCTCATAAACCTAATCACTTTTTCTACATAAACACAGCGTGATTGCTCTCTGAAAATGCTTTTCCTTTATTTTTAAAGTAGGCTCAGATTTCAACTATAGATCATATTATTATAAACTTTCTTGGAAAAATGTATTTTATGTAAACCATGTTTGCTATTAATTCATTTCGGGCTAAAATATGTTCATTGTCTTCCAATCGAGTTGACATTGGAAGCCTGCCACACCCGCACTGTTAAACCAACGCATGAGCACGTCAAAGCCCATTGAGCCAGTATTGGCTTTAGTATCCCCCCCTTCTCCCCTCAATTCAATTCAAGGTGTTTTATTTGCATGACAGATGGGTACAAGCAGTGTTGGGTATGTATATTGTAACGCTTACAGCAGACAGGCACTGTGTAGGAGCCGACGCATCAGAGCAGCGCCTGCATTTATAACTTAGTTTTTAAAATTAGTCAAGCAATACGAAGCATCTCCTTTTACTTAGTGCCTGAGCATACTGCAACGCGTGTGAAGCCCATAAACGATATTAATTTTGGAACTTAAACATACAGTATATGGCTGGTCTCGGTACTTTAAAGAAAACATACACACCAGTATTCCATTTCTCCCTAAACATTTTAAGCAACGAAGTCTTTAACTAACGCCATACCGGAGTCAACAAGCATACTTTTAGAATTTGATTAAAAGGGAATATAATATGGAATCGCGTATCTCCAGAATTTAAAGACCAGACAATCGCAAACTCGTTTTCAATAAAATTATTTTATTCATTCAGCAGTTTGTGAGAGGGACATCCAGCAGGGAGAGACACACACACCGGTTTTCATTGACAACATTGTTTTTTTTTCAATTCCTCTTGTCTAACAGGAATGTTTTGTTTGTGGACAGACTGTTAGACAAGAGGAAATTTGTCTAACAAATTAAAAAACTCCATCCCGGCCTCTCAGTTCACCACCACGCAGGACACTGTTGATGCTGTCCCCGCCGGCTATCTCCCCCCAGGAAGCACAGCAGAATTCACAGATGCCAGTGGGACGAATAATTCTCCCAGATGTCCAACTGCTACCCATCACCCAGGAGATGGAGGGGGGGTTGTACTTGCAGTGCATCGGCATAGACGGGAAAGCAAGAGCCGACCGCTACACCGCCCTCGTGTTTCGAAATCTTGTGACTTTTGAAATTTACTGGGGGTGGACCACGTCTGTAAATTTCGATGGGTCCAGAGGCAAAAGTGCCTTGCCTTGCAATCTCCGGGAAACCATTAGTACGATGGTGAATCGGAGATTCTCAACCCTTGCTGCGTACGACTGGAAAAGAATTCGTGATCGGATCAACGAAATGCTTCGTAGGAGGAGGCGGTCTTTTCCTCTTGTCTAACAGTCTGTCCACAAACAAAACATTCCTGTTAGACAAGAGGAATTGAAAAAAAAACAATGTTGTCAATGAAAACCGGTGTGTGTGTCTCTCCCTGCTGGATGTCCCTCTCACAAACTGCTGAATGAATAAAATAATTTTATTGAAAACGAGTTTGCGATTGTCTGGTCTTTAAATTCTGGAGATACGCGATTCCATATTATATTCCATTTTAATCAAATTCTAAAAGTATGCTTGTTGACTCCGGTATCGCGTTAGTTAAAGACTTCGATGCTTAAAATGTTTAGGGAGAAATGGAATACTGGTGTGTATGTTTTCTTTAAAGTACCGAGACCAGCCATATACTGTATGTTTAAGTTCCAAAATTAATAGCGTTTATGGGCTTCACACGCGTTGCAGTATGCTCAGGCACTAAGTAAAAGGAGATGCTTCGTATTGCTTGACTAATTTTAAAAACTAAGTTATAAATGCAGGCGCTGCTCTGGTGCGTCGGCTCCTACACAGTGCCTGTCTGCTGTAAGCGTTACAATATACATACCCAACACTGCTTGTACCCATCTGTCATGCAAATAAAACACCTTGAATTGAATTGAATTGAGGGGAGAAGGGGAGGATACAAAAGCCAATGCTGGCTCAATGGGCTTTGACGTGCTAATGCGTTGGTTTAACAGTCTGGGTGTGGCAGGCTTCCAATGTCAACTCGATTGGAAGACAATGAACGTATTTTAGCCCTAAATGAATTAATAGCAAACATGGTTTACATAAAATACATTTTTCCAAGAAAGTTTATAATAATACAATCTATAGTTGAAATCTGAGCCTACTTTAAAAATAAAGGAAAAGCATTTTCAGAGAGCAATCACGCTGTGTTTATGTAGAAAAAGCGATTAGGTTTATGAGCAATCTAATTACCTAATCGCTTAAAACGCTATATAAAATAAAGTTTATTTAGAGATGAATGATCAGTGTGGTAGTTTAAATAATGTGAGTCAGGAAACTAACACAGCGCCACCGGATTTAATAACGCAATAAAAACGCTATAAAATAATGTGACACAGTACAGCACAGTACAATAATACTGACCATGACTTTAGAAGCATAAATTACCTTACACTCAATTTAAACACAAGCTGTCTTTCTGTATGAACCTCTAAGCTGGTTCATACAGAAAATGTAGAAATGCATTAGCCTGATTATGATTAAAAACACATAATTAAACACGCGTTTGCGATTTAAATCAGAACACGATTTAAATCAATATAAATGTTTATATTGTAACGCATACTGTCCAGCCTCCATTTCTCTATAAAAATTTACTGTTGCACACACACACACAATAGAAGCAGGAACCGCTGTCAGAAGGGAAGATATGTTCAAAATATCGCAAATATCGATCATGTTGCGATATTTTGAAATATAAAAGTCAACTGATTGTCCATAATATCGCTTACCTATTTTTTCGAAGAAATGTTTGTTAAAATGAAAGTCCAGCACCAGCTGGATTCAAACACACAACCTGCCAATTGGTAGTCACGCACCTAGACCAGTAGGCTACAAGAGAGCTCACATGATCTGGCAGGCGAAACAGCCCTACACAGCCCTGCCGCAGTACACGGATATAATCATACCGTTATTAAATTCTTGAGATACGCGATTCCATATTATATTCCCTTTTAATCAAATTCTAAAAGTATGCTTGTTGACTCCGGTATCACGTTAGTTAAAGACTTTGAAGCTTACAATGTTTAGGGAGAAATGGAATACCGGTGTGTATTTTTTTCTTTAAAGTACCGAGACCAGCCATATACTGTATGTTAATGTTCCAAAATTAATATCGTTTTTGGCCTTCACACACGTTACAGTATGCTCCTATTCTTTTTATGCTCAGCTGCTAAGATTTCCCTTTAGTGGTAAAATTCCATATAAATATTCAATACTTTAACAGGCACAGTAAAGACATTAAATATACATATACATATTGTATACAGTACCGTTTTTATACAGTAATATGTTTATGTTCCTAAATCAATCTCTTTTATGAGCATGTGAAAGGCATGGTGAATCGGAGATTTTCAAAAATTACTGTACTTTGCATGATTGGAAACAAATGCGTGATTGCGAAATGCTGCGGTGTTACTTTTACAAAGACGGTCAATGAAAAAAAGAACGTGGACCAGGGCAATACTTTGAGTTTACAGCTTGTCCAAGGTCATTCATTATTAATACTATTAGTAATATCTTCATTAAAGACGTTGATGGCGACAGCTCAAACATGAGAGGTTGAGCTTTATTAGCTCCACCTTGCAGAAATTCCGGATACTATTATTTTACTTGAGGTACCACGTGGTTTATATGAGGTACTATACGAGAATTTACGGTAACTCGTGGTAGGCTGTGTCAAGCACACCGCAAAATAATACGGTATCGCCTGCTCGTTTTGAATGGCTGCATCTGTATAATTCAAAACGGCAATAATACCTTGTAATATACGCTAAAATCGCATATTTCATATGAAGCCTGCTGTATTTGCTTACCCTTCGCTCTTCGCAAGCTGGGGCGGCAGAAGCACCTCGTCTCTTCTCGTAAAAGGTCTTGGTCTCCATACTGTACTATGGTCACAGTAGTGCAGGCTCGCAGTTTTTTTTTTGTGATGGGAACTCACCCAATCCCTTGGTGTATTTATGCTATATTCTCATGTATGGCTAGAATGTGTTCATTGTCTTCCAATGAAAGACAGGTTCCTTTTGCCGAAGTCGGGAGACATTAGAAGCTTGCCACAACCGGACTGTTAAACCAACGCATTAACACGTTAAAGCTATCCCATTGAGGAGCCAGGCGCAATAATTGTTTTGTTCCTTGATTTTCTGATCTGCAAGGCCATTTGGCTGCAGCGAATGTGAATTCTGTCTGGCTTTGCCAGATTGTGAAAGAATAAAAGTATTTAAATCAAGATGGGGGTTAAGGGAGTCGTCTCTATGACACTCTCCCATATAAAATTAATGTGAAACAAAACAAAAACTAAAAATAAGATACAATCTACAGACATTCACAACATTTACAATATACCTGACTGAGAAAGCTTTAGGGAACTTAACGGGTTTTAAGGCTTTCTGTGTTTCCCTTCCAAAGTTCAAAGAGGACATTGAGTGTTTCCTGGATTTTGCTGGTTATTAAAGATTTATTAATTATATCACCACCACTGGCTGTGGGGCCGTGGGGTGAGACAGGGCTGCAGCCTGAGCCCAGGCCTGCAGGCCTGCAGCCTGAGCGCAACACAGTTTAATATCTATATCAACGAATTAGCAGGAATGCTGGAACAGTCTGCGGCTTCTGGTCTCACACTACACGACACAGAAATCAAGTTCCTGCTCTATGCAGATGACCTGGTCCTGCTGTCACCCACAGAACAGGGGCTGCAGCAGAACCTGGCACTGCTGGAGCAGCACTGTCAGACCTGGGCGCTGACAGTCAATCTGGACAAAACCAGAGTCCACCAACAAGAATCTGGCTCCAAATATTTGAAAGTGTAGTCCAACCCATTGCCCTGTACGGCAGTGAAGTGTGGGGTCCCCTCACAGACCAGGAGTACACTCAATGGGACAAACACCCCACAGAAACTCTGCACATGGAGATCTGTAGAAACATCCTCCGTGTGCAGAGAAAAACACCTAAGAACAGGTGCAGGGCCGAATTAGGCCAGTACCCACTATTGTTAAACATACAGAAAAGAATATTAAAGTATTAGCTTTAATGTTAGCCTTACAGAACATTAAAGTGCCCCTTTCCATTCAACGGGTGTCTGAGTCGCTGTGTCCTATCTTCTGACAGTCGCTGTTGTGAATGTCTGTAGAGTGTATCTTATTTGCCTCTCCTGGCTGGCTCCAGCCAGTACAGGAGGCTCTACTGTACACAGAGAGGGGCGGGAGGGGGGAACAAGCTGTCCAGCCGTGTGGAATGCTACAGAACCCTAAACAGACAATACACACTAGCCGAATATTTGACCAAGATATCCAGACACAGCTGGATGAGCTCCACCAGCCAGGACAGGCAAATAAAATACACTCCACAGACATTCACAACAGCGACATATCATAAAACAGTTGCACATATTGTTAAATTATTACTTGTTTTTCAGGAAGTTAAAAAACACTTGAATGACTTATTCAGTCTCTCAAAATAAAATTATTTTTCAAGCAATGTAACTAACGTCGGGCAATGTGTTTTTTTTTAATCTAACATTGACAGCCACATCTTAAATCTTGTCAGTCAGCTTTTTTTCTCTTTTTGAATTGTGGCGAATCAAACAACTTGGGATAACAAGTGGTCTCAAAGTCACCGAGCTCACAGAGCTTCAACAACAGATGACAACTTCCTTAGTCCTTCCTTAGTCTTCCTGAAATTGTCAGACGGGGTGGGGGGCACTCGGGAATGTGAGTTACAGTATGCAAGTTAGATTGTGAATGAATAAAAACATTTTATTAAAAACACGTTTGCGTTTGTTTGGGAGCTATATTGTGTATTTTTCATATATAAGATATAATGATGTGTTCCTGCTTACACATTGCACGACTTTAAAAGCTATAGAAAAAGCTTTCAATTCGTGTCTTTTTCACATTATCTGGCGAGCCCTGTTTTGTCAAAGAACCAGAGATCATCTCGCTTTCAGAGGACAGCACAGACTTTGAAAAGGCCACAAATGTATTAGCAAGGGTTAATTGCACTATGGACTGCACAAAGAAATGTAAAATAGTCTTCTTTCGGTGTGAGGGCAGGAGTGGATCGCAGCAGGCATACTCAGTAAATAACAAGAAAACAAAGAATAGGGCAGGTGAGACGGGTATCCAGACAGTGAGTGATCAGAAAAAGGAACAATTGTTACGCCTGGCTTTTCGATGCAATTTTTTTAAACTTGCTAATGCATCAGACACATTTGCTGGCGTATTGTATTTTAAATAAAATAGGAGTGTCTTTCCCTGGTATTAGCTCATCGGTATGGTGTAAGTTTTATCTGTACCATACCGTATACAGGTACAGACTTCAAGCTGCACCACTGTATCGCTTTGGTAAGGAGGACTATGGCCAAAATAACGAAGACTCTCTCACACCAAATAATGAAGATGAAAAGAAACGGGAAGTCAACACGAGACAGGCATTTGGCTTCGATGGACATCTTCGTTTGTGAAAACACAGTGAGATGACATTATAAAGGGGAGAGGAGGCAAAGAGAATCTAAACCGAGGACGATTCAAAGGTAAATAACTTTCTAAAAATACTTTTCTTGCATGTAAATACGACTATGCACATTATTTTTATAACTAACTGTTGATCTCTGAAAGCAAGATCTGATCGATGCGATCTACAAATTCTGGGAGGAAGAACTGACCGAACAAAATTGTAACAATTTTATTAACAGGCTGTTTCGTGTTCTTCCTAGGATTGTTGACCAGGGCGGGGGACATTCAGGAATGTGAGTCTGATAAAGATTGAATAAAAGCATTTTATTAAAAACGCATTTGCGTTCGTCTGGGTGTTGACAAAGTAAAAAACAATTACTTTTTGACAATGAAAAACTGTGTGTGTGTCTCTCTCTCTCTCCGCTGGCGTTTGTAATCGTTTTTATTTTTAAATACATTTTAGCAAAGTCATGTACCATAAAAGTATGGTAATTAAAAACCATTAATACTTTCGCTGGAGATTAAATAAAGTCGATGTTTTCTCTTTTGGCTAGACTTGACTATTTATCCATGAGATAAACAATAGATTGTCATTAAAAAACCTTATGTTTATTAATCTTCCTTGTTATGCACAGTGAGAATGATAATGTAATGAGAATTAATTTAATCACAGAGTGCTCATAAATTGTGCTAGGAAGAAAACAGACAGGTGTTCTGAAAGGTCACATATAAACAGGTTTTCGATGGACAGAATGATAGTGTAACAATTTCGGGTTCGGATAGGACGGACCCAAAAACTCAGACTTGCGGAGTTAAAAGCTGCCTTTATTTTCTTCTCCGTCACCACCTGCCAGCGAGCTCTCCTGCAACCCGACCAGAGAGAGACACACAACGAGCCCTGCAAATAAAGCACCTTGAATTTAATTGAATTGAGAGAGAGAGAGGGGGGAGGGCAAGCGAGGGAGAGAGAAAGAGGGCGAGCGAGCGAACAAGCGAGAGAGAGAGAAACACCCAGGGGTGCAGAACCAGGGAACTATCTACATATTAAAACTATTTCCCAAATTGAATATGTGCTTTTCTATATTTATTGTCAATTAATTGTCCATAACATTGCTATTCTGTTTTTTCAAAGAAATGTGTGTTAAAAGAAAAGTCACAGCACCACTGGATTTGAACACACAACTTCTGGTTTAGTAGGGGGGCACCTAGAACACAGGACCACCCACAAGGTTGTGTGAGGAGAGGTGAAACAGCCTTACACAAACAGTATCAACAGACATTGTACAGCATGTACTATTCTTGTGTTGCGGTACATGAATATAATTATATCGTTATTAATTTCTTTGGATACGCGATTCCATATTATATTCCTTATTAATCAAATTCTAAAAGAATGCTTGTTGACTCCGGTATCGAGTATATTCGCAGAAAAGCTTAAAACTACCACTTTTTATACACATGTTATTTCACATGTTAGTTAAAGACTTCGATGCTTAAAATGTTTAGGGAGAAATGGAATACTGGTGTGTATTTTTTCTTTAAAGTACCGAGACCAGCCATATACTGTATGTTTATGTTCCAAAATTAATATCGTTCATGGCCTTCACACACGTTACAGTATGCTCCTATTCTTTTTATGCTCAGCTACTAAGATTTCCCTTCAGTGGTAAAATTCCATATAAATATTCAATACTAAAACAGGCACAGTAAAGACATTAAATATACATATACATACTGTATACAGTACATTTTGCATACAGTAATATGTTTATGTTCCTAAATCAATCTCTTTTATGAGCATGTGAAAGGCATGGTGAATCGGAGATTCTCATAAATTACTGTACTTTGCATGATTGGAAACAAATGCGTGATTGTGAAATGCTGTGGTGTTACTTTTACAAAGACGGTCAATGAAAAAAAGAATGTGGACTAGGGCAATACTTTGAGTTTTCAGCTTGTCCAAGGTCATTGATTATTAATACTATAAGTAATATCTTCGGTAAAGACTTTGATGGCGACAGCTCACACATGAAAGGTTGAGCTTTATTAGCTCCACCTTGCGGAAATTCCGGATATTATTATTTAATTTGTGGTACCACATGGTATCTTGCGGCACTATGCGAGAATTTACAGTATTAATACTGTAACTTGTGTTACACTGCGTCAAGTGCACTGCAAAATAATGCAGTATCGCCCGTTTGTTTTGAATAGCTGCATCTGTACAAAGAAGAGACAGACAAAGTAATAATTCTATATTAACGTGGCCTACATGTTGACAATGATCTAACTAACTGACATGTTCTGATTCAGATCCCCTGCAGTTCATACTAATTAAAGCAACAGCAATGCTGAGTCCTCCCCACCCTTCTGAGCACAAAATCAGCTGCTCTCCAGTTCTGTTCTGTATAAGTATAGAAATAAAACAAAAGAAAAAACGGTGTCGCCAAAGAATGCACAGCTCTGTCGCCTTGGGGAGGTGTCAAGGGCACTGAGCTCCTTGGACATGAAAAGTGCCAGATAAATGCCATTTCTCATCATTTCTCTTGGCGTCAGTTCTGCTATTAAATGGGACGGAGGCAACGGGCTCAGAGAGCAAGTTAAGTGCAAACCGAACGCAGATGTGTCCAAGTGTCTGTAAAAGCGTGGTGCTCCGCTGGCGCAGTTCCCTAGTGGCTTAAAGTGCCTGCCTAGTAAACAGGAGATCCTGGATCTGAATACCATCGGTGCCTTTCTCCGTGTCTTGTTGTGCCGAATGTATCATTTCAGACAAACGTGTACAGCTTGGTTCAGTTTAATGCAAGAATACATTTCATTTCTGGAATAACTTGTTTTTGAAGAAATCCATACAGTTTGTGAAAGATGAAATCCATTTCTTGGTTGTCAGTGGAAAAATATTGCTGGCTGCAAGAAGCGCAAGTGATTGTTTTCTTTGACTATCAACCTGCAATGTAGGGAGGGAAAAAGGCAGTCAGTTTCTGTGGCGCAATTGGTTAGTGTGTTTGGCTATAATCTGAAAGGTTGGTGGTCCAAGCCCCCCTGAGAATGCATGTCTCAGTTTTTCCAATGTAAACATCATCACCGCTAAAGAAGATGGCGCAGAAGGCTCCACAGCTGAAACGTCTTGTTTCTTTTCTTCTCTTTTCAGCATGGAGTAAAGCTCTGCTTGATCCTTTGCAGCCTACGCATGCTGGCGCAGCTAACTTTCTCTTAACGTGCCTCAATCATTATTCACCAAAACGATCAGCAGAATATGTCGCCTTTGTGGTGATGTCACTCCTCTGCTTCACAAATGTCCTTAGTGACGGGCCATTTTTTTCTGTCATTTTTCCAGAGCAGTTATTGATTGCTCCATCATTTCCCTTATACTTTCCATCACTAGATTGAAAAAAAACAAAACAGGCTGACAGGACGACAATCAAATTGCAAAAACTTATCAAAGCATCCGATAGAGTATTTGAATCCACAAGTACCTACGAGCAACTATGTCCTGGCTTGCATGAAAGTCGGAAAATGTCAAAAAGAAAAAGATGGCGGCTTTTTCATATTTGTTATTTTATTTTTAGTTTGTTGGCTCTTCTGTCCATTGTCCTCCTGCCTGGCTCTTGACCTGTGACTGTCTGAACGCACACAGTAGACATTCAGGCGGGGGGTTTGTCCTGAGCCTCTGTGAAAGACCCACCCACCCCCATAAATAACTGTTCTTTCTACGACCGACCAATGCACCAAGAGTGCCCCTGTCGGTCTACCAATCACGTACCACAGTATTGCGCGTCATCGTGTGTCACAATTTGCAAGGACGTAGGCAATTACCCGCTGTACGTGTCTGTGCCGCGCACTTTGAATGGCTCCATCTGTTTGTCATTTTTAAGCCATTTTTTTGAGCACGCACGAATATTCTTTTCTCCATATCTTCGCAATGGAAACACAGAACGCCTTCAAACCAAATGCATTTTAAAGACTATGACTTATGAAAATTTTCACACTCTCTACATCAAACTATCAGTGAGCCAATTATCTTTTTTTAAACCTCCGGTTTTTCAATGATGCATAATTACGCACTAACTGTAACCTGGTGGACCACTCTATACACACGTTCACAATGTGAGAAAGACTGCTCAATACGGTTTTGTGCGAAAAACCTGTATATCACCATAGGAAGCAGAACAGTGCAGTCTCCAATTCCCCAGACTGTAAGCATGGGACCAAAGCTTTGTTTGATTTCTGAAACCCTTTGTTTGTATCCTGTTTTCATTCAGGTAAGGGTCAACTATATACACAATACTGCTGACAGCAGGAAAATTAAGAATATTCTTTACTCAGCAGCATATTAAAAACAGCTCCCATGATGTACCAACCGATTTTTTACACAGGAGGCTGACACAGCTTTGCGTTCTGAATCTCTTTTTCTCGTGCTTTTATTTAATGTGGCACTATGCACTGGGATAGGGGAATGCTGTTCAGAAGACAATAGCATTCAAACCACAGCACCCACAATGCTGCAAGTAAGTGTTTTACACACTAAGCAGGTCCTCTGACCTTTCCAAGCCTTGCTTTGGCTTGTGAAACCTTTTTGTTTTATATTGGCACCATGAGACATGCAATACACTGGGATAGTGGGGTCTTCTTCATGACTCAATTTCTTTTTAAGCACAACACCCACAATGCTGCAGCTAAGTGTTTCACATACTAGGCCGGTCCTCTGACCTTTCCCAGCTTTGTTTTGTGTTGTGAACTTTTCTTTATTTTTTAATGATTTTTTGACTATAGCACTACAGGTAATATACTGAAATAAAGGGGTCTTCTTTAAAATGCATCTGGTTTGAAGGCGTTCTGTGTTTCCATTGTGTTGATATGGACAAGAGAATATTAGTGAGTTGTCAAAAAAAATGTCATAAAAACGACAAAGTGAAGGCTGTGAAAACAGTCACAATGTACTTTATACACAAAGCAAGTGTTCTCGTAACCCTAGGAGGTTTCGTGAAAACGCTACTGGCATGCCAAAATCGTTATCAAACTTTACCCCGGTGCATGCCGGGAGGAATTCATGCACTACAGATGAAAGGGGGCAGGCACGTACAGTTCACATTGAAGCCACAAGTACTCTTCTCGGATGTTGCACAAACAAATCCTAATGTCCTGAAAGCATTGCAGCATGTTTGTGTCTCTCTTCCTGTAGCTGCAGGACGACTGACACGAATGGACAATCATAATCTGTGGCGTTTAGCGTGACATAGTCTTGCAGGCATCGTGCTGTCTCACTGCAATACTATACCACTCGAGGAAACAGTCCATCTGGCCATGAAACTCATTTGAACGTCTAGCTACAGTTACTAACAATATCATGATTTATTCACAATATGTGGAATCAGCACGTCCCAGAGACAGCTTCCGATATCGTGAGCATTCTCTGATGGTGTGCTCCATGGCTTCTGGTTGTGTACGTTGGTGGTATAGTGGTGAGCAAAGCTGCCTTCCAAGCAGTTGACCCAGGTTTGATTCCCAGCCAACACATTGGTGAATATTTTCAAATGCTGTGATGAACCTAGGAATGCGACTAGCAAAGCCCAACCCTTTGAAAGAGCTAAAGCACTGCAAAACTGAATTGGGGAGAATCTTACTGGGGATTCTGAGCGATGACTGTGTAACCAGGTGGTTATGGAGGGGATATTTGAAATCTGACACTGAAATTGGTAGCTGTCTCTTTAAGACATGCACGTATGAGTGACATCAGCACGCCAGTAACTGTGGGAGTGGACATCGTACAGTTGAGCGTGGTCTGTGGCTACACATGATGTGAATGCAAAGAGCATGTTCAAATAAGACTGATGTTCTGTGCATCTTGGATTAGGCGAGATCAAAGAGGAAATTGCCACTACCATATTTTTTGCTTTGTCTTTGTTATTATAGTATATATAATAACAAAGAGCTATAGTAGCTCTTTGTGCATCCTGGTGTGTGTATATCTCCAGGTATATCTATGTGAAGCTTTTGAGTTAAAGGTTATACTGCATCCAATCTAAGTTCTGTAACAGAAAATAATACAACCCCTCATTTTTATGATTTCATGCAGATCCAGAATTAAAAAATCCCCATTTAAATTCATTGTAGTACGGTGTGTTCTTTGCCAGGCTACAAATTTTGGTACCAGAAATGGGGTATTCTGAGCATTTAGATGAAACTTTGGATGCCGTATAAGGTAAAATAAATAAAAAAATACGGTAGTGGTGAAAAGCTGCAATGCGGGTGTCTGGTCTGCCCAGAGAGGTGGGGGAAGGGATGTCCAGAGCAGGGACCCAGGAGAGGATCGCCAGCAGAACCAGCATTCTGGACTGTTCTAGTGCACGTTGGCAGATACTTTAGTGCTATTTATCACTTTCTGTAGTCAGTCACTGAGTTTGAGTTTGTAGGCATCCTCTCATGAGGCACCAATAAATGTAGGGGTTTTGTGCATTACAGGGACAATTATTAATTGTAGCAGTAAGTCACAAAATGATTCTTTGATGGCTATTAGAAAACCAACCTTGCGGGATAACACACACACACACGGATACTATTACACAACAATACATTTATTAAGGCATAAAATGTGTATATAAACATAACAGATCTTATAGTGAGGGTTAGCAGAATACAAAAGGTATATATTCGATCACGAAGAGTTACAAACCAAGAGGGACATACATTCAGTATACCATTCATTTATACCATTTCGTTAATGAGCTTTGATTTCAGTTTCTACACTAGATACTCAAAAGCAAGTACATCACTCATAGGAATTAAACTGATATCAACTGGGGTTGAGGTAACAATTGAATTCTCGAGCTGTAACTCAGAATATTGAATACTCATCCAATCTGTGTGGATTCAGATCTCCCGTGGACACAAAGAAACAGTGGCAGGCTTGTTGCTGTGTCCAATCAGCATTCTTTGGCCTAGTGTCAGGCAGTGCTGGTTTGGCATGAGGGAAGTGGGAGAGATTCCTGCTGCGACGCTCTGGTAGTAGGCTCTCTGAAGACCAGCTAGTTAGTTCTGGCTTACTAGTGAGAGTTTGTGCACATGAGAAAAGCGACTGCGGGTCCAAGCAGGTCACACTCTTTAGACAGGAAGAAGACCGGTTCGTTCCTGATGTATTGCTAGTTCTGAATCCATACAAGAACGATTCTATAAAACGCTCACCAGATTACGTTTTAAGAAGGAACTGCGGCTCAGGTTCAGCCAAGATCTAAACTCGGATGGCAGGATTCAGAGTCCAGAGTGCGGACTGATGGCGCACGGAGGGTCCATATAGATCCCTCAGTGATCTTCCGCGTGTTTAAACCGCCAGTGTGTGACTACCCTGTCCCCGTGACCTCATTGCTCTGCTCTCGCCTCTGTGCAGCCGAGCCCGACTCATGGTAAAGTGAAAAAAAAAATGCCCTAAACGTGTGATTTTCTCTGGAGCGAGGATAGATGTTACCTTTATATCACTGAACAGAATGTATGAGATGTGGCGGCTAGGTTCAATTTTTTATCCTCTTTAAAAGATTAAGGACTGGGGTGAGCGTGATTCACCACCCTAAGAGCCCGATGTGCGGACCGATTAAGCTGCATAGACTTGGTCATTTAACTATTCTCCATTCGCAGGGTTAAGGTTAATGAGAAAACATTGCTGACTTTTTTTTGCCAGCCACGAGCGCAGATTAGCAAGGTTTGTATTTCATCTTTTGCAAGTTGCATCCATTTAAAAAAAAGTCGTTCAAGACAGGAAATGAATACTTGCATTTAATTAAGTCTAGCCGTAGGAGGTTGTCCATAATGACCAGTTCTGTACGAGAAGACAGAAAAAAAAGGCACCGCTGGGATTCGGACCCAGGATCTCCTGTTTACTAGGCAGGCACTTTAACCAACTAAGCCACAGCACCCCTGGAGTGCTGTCCTTTTACAACTACTTGGACACACCACTCTGAGACATCTGCATTCGGTGCGCGCTCCGCCTGCTCGCTGAGCAAGTTGCCACCTTTACATACAAAAGCAACATCGACACCAAGAGAAAGGATGACAAATGGCTTTTATCTGGAACTTTTCATGTCCAAGGAGCTCAATGTGCTTTCCGTGTACAACAGGGCCACTGAACTCCACACCGGCCACTGAAGCACAGCAGTGGCTTGGTGGCTTGATATCTCCCAAAGAAAATGTTGAAATCGCATGTGGAACAGAAAAATGACCCTTCGAGTACAAGGGAAAAAAAAAAGATCATCTGGAGCACGCCAACACATGTACGGACAGCCCAGTTTCCTTGACGAGGTGGCCAAGTGGTTAAGGCAATGGACTGCTAATTCATTGGGCTTTGCATGCATGGGTTTGAATCCCATCCTTGTCACATTCAGCATTTGACACATGTGCCCATTCAAAGTTGGCCTTGCTTTCTTTTGCTCCGGTACTAGAGCAGTACATTTTCTAGCTGTGGCTGAAGATGGTATAGTAGGCTAACATCGGTATCGAGCAGTGACAGTAACAGTATTTACTGAGAGAGAGAGAGGCAGCTCAGAAGTTGAGCTCCTAATTTCTTTGAGATTTTATTGTTTTCTGTAACTGAACAAATAGTCTAGGAATAAGGCAACATCTAACAAAAACTAAAGAAAACCAAAGAAGTAAAGAAAAATCATTGAAATTATCATTGAAAAAAAAACAACAAAGCAAACATCTGAAAATCTGAAGACCAACTATAAGACACAGCTACACCTGAAGATAAAGGACCTGAGGAAAAACTTCAAAGAGAAAAATCTTCAAGAAATGAAGAGGAGCAAACAGAAAAAAGGAACAATTAAAACAAGGAAATAGAATAAGAAGACAAGAAAGAAATAAAAAGTACACCAAAGGAAACAAGAAGGAAAGGGAAAATACAAGCAGCATCAAGAGAAGCCAAGAACTCAGCCATAAGCATGAAAAACAATGGGTAAGCCCTGATCTTTCTTCTCCTTATTTGAAGAGGCCTCTAAAATTGAACTGATTTACTAAATAAAAGTAAAAAAAAAGTCTTTAGAAAAAGTTACCTTAAAGTTTAAACTAAACCAAATACCACTTGGGCCCATTAAACTCAAAAGGCCAAAGTTGAAGAACCTGTTCCCAAGCAACAGTGGGGCTGATTGTATTCAAAACGCCCTAGCCAGGCTGTCTTTTTGCTCTTCTCACCTGGGCCAATTGTATTTAAAAGAAGCAAGATGAGTACAGAGCAGAAGACAGCCCCACTGGACCAGCCCTGCCCTCTCAGCACAGTACTCCAATACCCTGAGGACGCGAAAACCGTTAAGACCAGGAAACAGTACAAAGACACATGGATGAAGGAAAATCCAGAGACCCTTATCGCTGACTACTGCCAGGCAGGAGAAAAACACATTAAAACCTGCTCTTCTTTACTGAGCACCCAAATGCCTGGCACACAGCTGTGTGCAAGACATATACAAACACCACGAGAAGGGGCATCAGCAAAGGCAGGCAAATCTCCATAGGGGGTGACAGCGAGCTAGAAGACACTGTCCTGACCGTCAACACTTACCACAATGGTACAGTGATGATAAAGGGCAGTGAGGCTGCTCTGGAGCTATTTGAGGAAAAGTTCACGGACCTGAAATCACAGGCTGACCTGGAGAAACCTCCCCCAGAAACAGGAGAGAGACCCAGTAGCCTGATGCCTACCACACCGGAGAGTTCAGCTCCACCTGACTCTGAGCCCATGAACACAGCCACAGCTACAGAACAGATCAGCAAGAGTGTAGCCCTAGGCAACACTAAATCACACCACCCAGACACACACGGCCCACACCAACCCCCCTATGACCACAGCACAGCCCGCCTCCTGAGAGAGAAACTCTCTGCTCTGGAGCTGGACTTCACTGAGTCCAAGGAACTGATGCTGGGGAGACTCACAGAGGGGCAGACAGCACAACAGCTAAGAGATGAGGTTAACAAACACAGGAACGAATGCAAAACCTCCAACAAACAGCTCAGGGCACAGATGGAAGAGTTGCTGCAGGACAACAGTAAGCTGCAGTCGGAAGTAGCAGAGCTGAGAGAGGAGGTGCAGCTCGCGGAGAGGACAAGCAAGACCCTCAAAGAACAGCTGAGGAAACTCACTACTTCCCACTGCAGCCCCGACTGCAACAGAACAGCCCTGAGGCCCAGAACACACAACACACAACACCCACCCCCAACCCGCAAAGACACACCGACCCCCACACAACCTGACATCCCTACAACCTCCACCACCAACTCCCACTTACCCAATACCCCCACCGTAGCAAACACCACACCCACTGCACCCCCCGGCATCCCAGATCCACTCACAACATCACTCCCCAAAAGCACATCCACCTTGCCAAACACTCAGGGTGACCCACACACACACCCAGTCCCAGAGACGGCCCCACCCAACACCTCCACCTCACACACTGCACCCCCCATGCAGCCCCCCGCCTGGCAGCACACCAGACACCAGAGGCAGATGCACGGAAGTAGCCCTTCTCATTGACTCCAACGGGAAGTACATTGATGAGCACAGGCTCTTCCCGGGACTACAAACAGCAAAGCTCTGGTGTCCGACGACGGAGAAGGCCCTGCAGCTGCTGTCCAGGTCTGTCCTGGGAGCCCCACGGCACATCATCATCCACACCGGCACCAACGATCTGAGGACCTGGAGGGAGCAGGTGGCCCAGTCCATTAGAAGAGTGGCAGAGAGGGCCATACAGGAGTTCCCTCGCGCCCAATTGTCATCTCCACCCTGCTGTCAAGACAGGATGAGCAGCACCACACCATCCAGAGAATCAAAGCTGAGATCTCACAGTGCTGTGCCCTGCTCCCAAACGTCCACCTGGCCCATCACCCCACCCTTGGATCACAGCATCTACATGACCATAAACACCTCAAAAAACAGACCATCGAACTCTTCACAAAAACTCTGAAAGACACCACACTGGGCAGACACCCAAACAGCACCCCAGAGAGAAACAGCAGGACTACCAGAGGAACACCCCAACACCCACACCCCCACCCCAGACCAGCTCAACCCACAAAGAACAGAACCAGCCCCATCCTACAGCCCTCCAACCCAGACCAACGACCGAACGGGACCAGAACCAGCGCCTCACCCCATGCCCCTCAGCCAGACCAGCAGCTGAACCAGGCCAATCCACAAACCCCCACCCAGCACAACAGCAGAGCTGGACCGAGCCCCTCCTGCACAGCTACGCCGCAGCCCTGGCCAGACCAGCAGTCCCGAGCGGTTTGGAGCTGGGAGAAATCTGGCAGCTCCTGAACCTCATCTGCACCCGGCTTATGAGCTAAACTACCACCACCCACAGCGACAGACAATACTGTTTTTGTTGATGATGTAAGTGTCCGACACAAATTTGTTACAGTTCCAGAAAGCAAAAACAAACAAAAAAACAAAGATAATTCAAACGATAACAATGAGATCTCTAACGATAAGTATATGGAACATTTAGGGTCTGGGCTTGTCAGCATTTGGGCTGAAGAACACTGATCCTGACTTTATGAAGAATGTAAAGGAGACAGACATCATGATCCTACAGGAGACATGGTGTCAGGGAGACTTGGCTACCCACTGTCCCCCCGGCTACAAGGAGATCATGGTGCCCTTTGTCAAAAAAAAACAAATCACCCGGGGCAGAGACTCTGGGGGGATCATTGTGTGGTACAGAGTGGAGCTCAGTCACTCCATACAATTAGTTAAGAGAGAAGAGTCACAAGTTTGGCTTAAAATCAAAAGAAATACCATATGTACAGAAAATGAGGTTTTTCTGTGTGCTGTCTACATCCCACCCTCAGAATCCCCTTACTACAGTGGGGGAATTCTCCCCAGTCTCCACACGGAGATCGGTCATTTCCAGGGCCAGGGAAACGTGCTGCTCTGTGGTGACCTCAATGCACAAACAGGCACACTGGCAGACTTTACTAACACACAGGGAAACACTCATGTATTCGGACAATCCCCTCTGTACCACACACCAGTCACCTCACACAGGTGCAGCCATGACACCACGGTCAACAGCACCGGTGCGAGCTGCTCCAGCTGTCAAGGGCTGTGCCTGTACATCGTCAAAGGCAGCACTAGAGGGGACTCTCTAGGCAGGTTCACCTTCAGCTCAGCTCTGGGCAGCAGTGTGGTGGACTACGCCATCACCGACCTGGACCCCTTCTGTATCAGTGCCTTCACTATCAGGCCACAAACTCCTCTCCGACCATAGCCAGATCACACTCTACATGAAGAGAGCACACCAGCACAGAGACACACTGACACAGCCCAGCCAGCTGTATGACCTCAACCAGGCGTACAGATGGGACACAAACAGCCTAGACAGATACCAAACTGTACTGGGCGATGAAGAAATTCACATTCCTAAACACTCCGTATCAATCCAACAAATTAGGCATAAACTTGGCCACACAAAAACTAAATCACCTATTTCACAAACTGGCATCAAAATCTAAACTAAAAACAACTAAATCAAAAAACTACCAAAAAACAAAAGCAAAAGAAAAGTGGTTTGATAGGGAGTGCAAAAACATCAGAAATGCACTACGAAAACTCTCAAATCAAAAACACAGACAAACACACAACACAAAACTAAACCTCAGCTACTGTGATACGGTAAAACTTTACAAACACACGCTGAAAAAGAAAAGAAACACATACATAAACAAACAACTTGCAGAAATTGAGGAGACACTAAATCAGAACTGTTTCTGGGAGAAGTGGAACAATTTAAACAAATCAAAACCAGAAGAATTGGCCATCCAAAATGGAACAATCTGGCAAACATACTTTGAAAATCACTATCAAAGGCTCCCAAATACAAATCAATCAGACTAAAACACCATTTATGAAAAACTCGAAATTTTTGAATTGGCTATCAAAGACAACCAAAACCCCTTAGACTCCCCTATCACTGAGCAGGAGCTACTAGACAAACTCCAGGCCCTCAGACCACGTAAAGCCTGTGGCCAAGATGGAGTCATAAATGAGATGCTGAGACACAGCAGCCCAAAGTTGCAACAAGCCCTGCTCAAACTCCTCAATCTTATCATGACAGCCGGATGTTTCCCCGAGGCCTGGGACCAAGGACTGATCACGCCCATCTATAAGAGTGGAGATAGACTCTATCCCAACAACTATCGGGGCATCTGTGTGAACAGTAACCTGGGGAAGGTATTCTGCAGTATCCTAAATACACGAATAGTGGCCTTCCTTACCGAACACAATGTCCTGAGTAAGAGTCAGATTGGCTTCTTACCAGATCACCGCACATCTGATCACATTTACACCCTACACACACTACAAACACGTCCACCAAAAACACAAAGGAAAAATTTTTGCCTGCTTTGTCGATTTCAAAAAAGCATTTGACTTGATTTGGCATGAAAGATTGTTTTATAAACTACTCCAAAGTGGCATAGGAGGCAATGTGTACGACATTATTAAATCAATGTATTCAGAGAGCAAATGTGCAGTGAAAATTGGAAACAAAAGGACCAAATTCTCCACCCAATGCCGTGGGGTGAGACAGGGCTGCAGCCTGAGCCCAACACTGTTCAATATCTATATCAACGAATTAGCAGGAATGTTGGAAAAGTCTGCAGCTCCTGGTCTCACACTACATGACACAGAAATCATGTTCCTGCTCTATGCAGATGACCTGGTCCTGCTGTCGCCCACAGAACAGAGGCTGCAGCAGAACCAGGCACTGCTAGAGCAGTACTGTCAGACCTGGGCACTGACAGTCAATCTGGACAAGACCAGAGTTATGGTTTTCCAGAAGAAAGCCAGACCTCAGGGAAACAGGAACAAATTCACACTCAACAGCAACACATTGGAGCATACATCCAGCTACACATATCTCGGTCTCACCATCAGCTCATCTGGGAGTTTTGACCTGGCAGTGAAGGCACTGAGGGAGAAGGCACTCAGGGCATTCTACGCAATAAGGAGGCTCTTCAACATCAACCCACCAACAAGAATCTGGTTCCAAATATTTAAAAGTGTAATCCAACCCATTGCCCTATACGGCAGTGAAGTGTGGGCCCCCCTCACAGTCCAGGAGTACACTCAATGGGACAAACACCCCACAGAAACTCTGCACATGGAGATCTGTAGAAACATCCTCCATGTGCAGAGAAAAACACCTAACAACGGATGCAGGGCCGAATTAGGCCAGTACCCACTATTGATAAACATACAAAAAAGATTATTAAAGTATTGGCTACACCTAAAAAACAGTGACCAAAATTCATACCACCACAAAGCCCTGCTGAGCCAAGAGCTGAGCCCAAAACAGAGCCCCCTGAGCCAGCTGGTCCCGAGGCTCACTGACACAAGCCACACTGACACTAACCAGCATCAGGACAGCACTGCTAGAGCACCACAACTCAGACTCAACCACATCACAGACCAAACAGCAATATCTCACACACTGGGACACACACACACAAACACAACATAAACTGCAATGCTACAGAACCCTAAACAGGCAATACACACAAGCCGAATATTTGACCAAGATAAGAAACAACAAAAAGAATCAGACCCTGAGGAAGTAAAGGCTCAGTGACCACAGCCTGGCAATAGAAACTGGGCGACACAGGCAGACCTGGCTGCCCAAAGAGGACGGGCTGTGCTCCCACTGCCAGCGGGGAGAAATAGAGGCAGAGATGCACTTCCTACTGCACTGTGACAGATACTCTGGGATTAGAGAAACATCCTTCTCTAAATTCAGAAATCTAGTCCCAGAGATCCCACACCTGCCAGATCACAACGGGTCCCAATCCTACTGGGAGAGGGAGGAGGGAACTCAGTTGAACTGGCAGCCCAGTATGTGATCTCCTGTCACAGCCTGAGGAACAGTGAGCCTGTCTCCCAATAATGCTCAATATGTTTACAGTATATGTAAATATTTTATGACATGTCTCTGTTGTAAATGTCTGTAATATGTCTGTAGATTTTATTTTATGTTTTGTTCTATGTTAATTGTATTATTTTATTTGCTTTGGCAACACTGATTGTACCCATTGGTCATGCTAATAAAGCACCTTGAATTGAATTGAATTGAATTGAACAGTATTTACGTGCCACTGCTCCCAAGTGGCTCTGGGTTAAGACTGCTCTTTCACTTACTTGCAACGCAAACGGAGAAAGCAATTTTTGACAGTCTCTCGAGAAACTGCGCTAGGTGTTTAGAGATAGACTTTGTCAGTTCCCCCTGGAATGATGGCCTCTCAAATAGTTTGTGATTCCTCTAGACGTTATACAGTACAATCAAAAGCGCAACAAAAGTGTTTTCCGTGGAGCAGGTTTCAGACCCGTAGACCAGTTTTATTTGTACAGCAGGACGCATTCCCAAACGCGAATCTGCTGTTTTAGAAATGCTTTGGGCGGCGTGAAATGAAAATAAGAAATCAATTCCAGATGCACATGGAAGCAATCAAGTGTTTCATCCGAACTGTTTCAAAGACTGCTCAAGAGCTTTCCTTTCACAAACGCGCAACGATTAACGATGGGGGTGCACCCTTCAATGCGCCTTACATCTCTAGGTAGTGATTGAGACGATTCGTAGCGTGTGCTCATTTCCATATATGCCCCGTGTTGCAGTGGTAGGATGACGTAAAATACTGCTTCGACACGTAACGGCATTATATTCAACTTCAGGAGCTGAGGGCTTTCGTAAGCGCGTAAATCAAAGGCAATTCCCGCGTCTAACACTAATGTAAAAGCTTTTCAAAGTGCAGTGTGGTGCAGCTTGTAAAATCCTTGTCCACATTTCTCATTTGTTGATGTTTTATCTGTCTGCCAAAGTTGCATTTTGACATCCGGACGGGGAGACTTGATTATTCGAACGTGAAGCTGCCCTTAAACCCTCGGAGGCGTATCTGTCTGCCGGCATGTATTTTGTCAAACATTTTTTTTGAACAGAGAGCGACTTTGAAAAGGTTTCCGCAGCCACCTCGCACTCCATGTTAGATTGTAGGAGGAATGCAATGCAGCGGCAGCAGAGCTTGCTGTAGTCGTAGCCGAGTGGTTAAGGCGATAGACTAAAAATCTGTTGGGGACTCCCCGCGCAGTTTTGAATCCTGCCGACTACGGCGTCTGCCGTACGTCACCGTATGCCTGCGCAGCAAAGGCAAAGTGCCGCTTCCCCTTTTTCTGGTACTATAAAAACGCTAAATCGCTTGGACCCTGTGCCATGGAAATCAATTCTTCAGATAACGACACGTTTTGTGTTCGCACGACCGGTGTTCTACTTATGCCTTTGAAAACCTAATAAAGCTGAAAGAACCGACACGATAGGTTCTTGTAAAGCACGCCTGTAAAGAACTGTTAACATCAAAGGGTTTCAGTGTATTAACTGAGGAGAAGGCCTGATCGCTAATTGTTGACTTTTTATTTGGTGTGAGAAACACTCTCACTGCGCATGAAGTGCAACAAATGTAGCCGCAGAAATTACATAACGCTTTCATTTATGCTATTGCAGACACCGACGTTGCCTAGATAGAAAACCGAAATAGCCATGGGTTTGCTTGCTGGTCTGAAGGATCTCTCTTCGAATCTCTATCATTTGTCAATGGAAGTAAAAGGCGCTGCAATCTGATACATGTTCAGATTCAAACCTGCAGCTGTTCTTCAAGTTTATTTTTTGACTAATTACAACTGAGTGTCACATGAGCAGTTACATAAACTTATCTGGCATATTTTAACACAAATGCCATTCTTAAATTAAAACTAACAGTACATTGTCAGGGACATTCAGTTATATACAAACAAGAGACAGACAAGAGAATATTTCTACCTTTCATGTGGACTACAGATGCAGCCATTCAAAGTGCGCGGCACTGACACGTACCGGAGGTAATTGGCTACGGCCTCGCGGATCGTGACGCGCGATGACGCAATATACTGCGGTACGTGATTGGTTGACCGACAGGGGCACTCGTGGTGCGTTGGTCGGTTGTAGAAAGATTTAAATGTCTTTACTGTGCCTGTTTTAGTATTGAATATTTATATGGAATTTTACCACTGAAGGGAAATCTTAGTAGCTGAGCATAAAAAGAATAGGAGCATACTGTAATGCGTGTGAAGGCCATGAACGATATTAATTTTGGAACATAAACATACAGTATATGGCTGGTCTCGGTACTTTAAAGAAAAAATACACACCAGTATTCCATTTCTCCCTAAACATTTTAAGCATCAAAGTCTTTAACTAACGTGATACCGGAGGCAACAAGCATACTTTTAGAATTTGATTAAAAGGGAATATACAGATGCAGCCATTCAAAACAAGCGGGGTATGCTGCGGTATAACATGGTGGGCGTGTCACAGTAAACCGCATCATAACGTATGCAAATTAGATTATGTTAATAGTATCCGGAATCACCTTGTAAAACCGCCAGGTGGAGCTAATAAAGGTTAACCTCTCCTGTACAGCATTTGAGCTGTCACCAGAAAACGTCAGTTTCGAATCACTGCTGAGGGACAATCTTTATTCAATTAAGAATTTAAGTTGTATACTCTTTAGACTTTTAAATTTAAACAGCGTATTACAGCATGTTAATCATTAAACATTAAAAAGGCGGTATCTTTTATAAAAGCAAGATTGTTCTTTTGGACAAAAGTACACAACCTACCACCTTTATTATAAATATTTTAATTATGCAGGAATATTTTATGCATCAAAGTCTTTACCGAAGATATTACTAATAGTATTAATAATGAATGACCTTGGACAAGCTGTAAGCTCAAAATATTACCCTGGTCCACATTCTTTGTAACCATCTTTGTAAACGAAAAGAGTTTATTTTTTCATTGACAAAAAGTAACACCACAGCATTTAGTTGATCCGATCACGCATTCGTTTCCAATCATACAAAGTAATTCTTGAGAATCTCCGATTCACCATGCCTTTCACATGCTCATAAACGATATTAATTTAGGAACATAAACATATTACTGTATGTAAACTGCACTGTATATTGCTGGTCTAGGTAGTTTAAAGAAAAAATACACACCAGTATTCCATTTCTCCCTAAACATTTTAAGCATCAAAGTCTTACATGTTGTTATTTGGGAAACGTTTGTACGTGCTCCTTCTGACCATATTAGGATTATATACTTTGTGAAAAGTGATAGTCTTTTAACCTTTTCTGTGAAAGTGGAATACTGGTGTGTATTTTTTCTTTAAACTACCAATACCAGCCATATACAGTCTGTAACGTAGGGATTTCTATATGTCTTTATTTAGTGGTTACATTAGTGACAAAGGCTAAACTTTTAGCTTTAGTAATGCGTACGCCGTATGGCATACATGTTTGTTTTGGGTTTTGCTTGTTCACATATCTTCCCTTTTTATAAAACGACATGGTTGAAAACTGTTCCAGAGCCACTGTTGTTTCATCAGTGAAAAGTACATCATGAAATGCCTCTCCCTGTTCAATCCACTGGAAAAAAGAAAAGGAGCATACAGCGTCTGATGGTCATAAACGATATTCATTTAGGAACAGCATCAGAGATATGTTTTTAACTGCACTGCATCGGAGAGAATACCATAGTGTGTTTTTTTTTTACTCCCTGGCGGAAACTGGCTTCCATAAGAATCAGTATGGCTCAGAGATTAAATAAAACTTCACTCGCACCAAACAAATGTATATTTCTAAATATCACAACATGATCGAATTTAAGTCATTTTAATAACAATGAATAGTCACCTATGCGTTACAATATAAACATTTATATTGACTTAAATTGCGTTTAAATCGCCTTTATTTAAAACCCATAAAAAAAGCTGATACTGTTTAGACTTTTAATTATTTAAAACTGTATTACAGCAGCACAATGCACAATGCAACGTAAATCGCTATCTTTGTCTTCTGTGTAATAATGTTCACCTCTCTGTCCAGCAAATTAACAATAGTAATAATAATGAACTTTATTGTATATGGCGCCTTTAAAGGTGGCTCCTCAAAGCGCTTTACAGGTTAAAAACAATAACAACAATACTGTTAGGCTGGGCAAATGATTTTTTTTTTTAAGAAATACAAAATGAGATATAATGATGTGTTCCGGTTTAGACATTAACGAAGAGCATAACACGTGGGCGGCGTAGCGGTCGGCTCTGGCTTTCCCATCTACTGTATACCGATACACTGCAAGTACAACCCCCCTCTCTGCGGGAGTGCTGGCTGTGACGAATTAAACCGGTTTCACAGGTATTTTCAAAGTAGAAGGGGGCGAGATTTCCAGCGAAAGACACCTCCCGCCCTCAAAAACCCAGTAAGTACAGTACTTACTAGTTAAGAAAGCTAGGCTCCTCAATGAAATCGCTTTAACATGCTAATACGTTGGTGTAACAGTCTGGGAGTGGCAAGCTTCTAATGTCTCCCAACTACGGCGAAAGGAACCCTTCTTTCATTGGAAGACAATGAACATATTCTAGCCCTAAATGAATTAATAGCAAACATGGTTTACATAAAAGACATTTTTCCAAGAAAGTTTAGCCTTTGTCACTAATGAAACCACTAAATAAAGACATAAATATAGAAATCTTAAGATTTTTAAAATACATGACTTTGCTAAAATTTATTTTAAAATAAAAACAATTACAAATGCCAGCGGAGAGAGAGAACAGGGGAGGGATGTTGGTTTTGCATAAGGGGCGGGGAAATTAGGTCTATTTGGGAATGTGGAGGTACATGTTCTGGCTGTTTGTGAATTATCGTTGTTGAGTATGGAGTGTTGAGGTATTGATTTTGTGTAATGCTTTATGTTGAAAATTAAGGTGGATTTTGTTTATGATAAAGAGGATAAACTGGGATGGGAGGAGGGTTTGGTTTTGCATAAGGGGCGGGGTTATGATAATTGGAGGAATTTGAGAGAGTTTAATGGTTTGATATATTTGATTTTGTATTGTGGTTGTTATCTATGTTTTTGGTTGGTATTATGTTTATATGGTTGTTTTTGTTGGTTGGTCGTTATTATGGTTATTAATAATACGATCTATAGTTGAAATCTGAGCCTAAATAAAAAGAAAAAGCATTTTCAGAGAGCAATTACGCTGTGTTTATGCAGAATAAGTGATTAGGTTTATGAGCGATCTAAATACTTATTCGTTTAAAACGCTATATAAAATAAAGTTTATTATTAATTTGCTGGACAGAGTGGTGAACATTATTATGCATAAGACAAAGATAACGATTTACGTTAAAAGACATTTAATTAAACACGGGTTTGTGATTTAAATAGGAATGGGGGTGACGGGAACTCTTAATCTAAATAAAAATAAAATAAATAAAACAGGTTTCGATAGTTAATAACCACTTTTTATGGACGAAACACGGGTGATTTTTCTTCCTCCTGATCAGTTTAGAAATCTGTGTATGCTGTAAGGTTTTTACTTCTTAATTAAACTTTTAAAATACACGATTCGAATAGAAAGAAATCCTCTTCCTGGTACAGTATGTATAGCAAACCAGTACGTCTTTTTCCTCCAATCAGAGGGGTGTCAGATGGTGTCAGCCAATCACCATTCTGAAGCCCTACCATAATCTCTGGTATAGGGAGAACCAAGAATTCTGTCCCATAGGTTATGTAGATAGATGATAGATAATTTTATTGATCCCGTGAGGGAAATAAAGTAAATCATTTTCATTTTAGGAAATTATTAAACGCTCGGTTAAAAGCAAAGGAGATTGTCTGTTATAGTGGACATAAAAACAAGAGTTTGCTGCGGCGTTATTGGAAACCCAAATTTAACAAAAAATCGCTGGCATTATATCCTAGAAGACACAGACCGGCACCAGACCGGGAGAATGCCCGCAACGTAAAAGAAAATGCCTGATGAACTAGGGATTGGACAGTTTTCAAGTGCTTGTACAATCGATGGAAATGTTCAAATAAAAGTGCAAAAGAAATAAACAAAATAATAATTTATTTCTTTATCATATTGGCTAGCTAATGTCCTCTCTTTGCTAGTTAGTGGCTGTGTTTCTGCGTTGATTAGCAACGGGTGACTGTTCTCAGGCGGAAGATGTAAACAGCTTAATTTTCGTGTTAAATAATTTTAAATTAAAATTCATTCTATACATCAATAGCATTTTTGGGTACCGTTTCATAACACTTTCATGCTTAAAATGTTTATGGAGAAATGGAAGACTGGTGTGTATTTTTTCTTTAAACTACCAAGACCAGCCATACACAGTACAGTTTACGTACATACAGTAATGTTTATGTTCCTAAATTAATATCGTTTATGACCTTCAGATGCGTTATGCTCCTCTTCTTTTTATGCTCAGCTACTAAAATTTCCCTTTAGTGGTAAAATTCCATATAAATATTCAATACTAAGCGGATTAAAATGTGCACAGGAAAGAGATTAAATGATTAAATCTTTTCACTACCAACCAATGCACCACGAGTGCCCCTGTCAGTCATTTTGGCCAGCCAATCACTTACCGCGGTGCCCTGTGGTGGCTTGTGGGTAGTTTACTGTACCGCGGGTTTGTACCGTGCATTTTGAATGGCTGCATCTGTAATATGGAATCGCGTATCTAAAGAAATTAATAACGATATAATTATATTCATGTACCACAACACAAGAATAGTACACGCTGTACAATGTCTGTTGATACTGTTTCTGTAGGGCTTTTTCAACACTTTACACGCGACCTTGCCAGTGGCGCTGTGGGTTAGGTTCCTGACTTCATCACATGTTGTGTGTTTAAATCCAGCTGGAGCCATGACTTTTTTTTTAACAAACATTTCTTTGAAAAAATAAAACTTTTCCCTGTGTCAGAGATTAGATAAAACTTCAGTCGCACCAAACAAATTACAACACACTGAACACTGAACATGTTAACCCAAATATGTCTCACAATACTTTTATGGTACATTACTTTTCTAAAATGTATTTAAAAATAAAAACGATTACAAACGCCAGCAGAGAGAGAGACACACACACACAGTTCTTCATTGTCAAAAAGTAATTGTTTTTTACTTTGTCAGCACCCAGACAAACGCAAACGCAAACGCGTTATTAATTAAATGCTTTTATTCATTCTTAATCTAACTCACAAGTTGTCATCTGTTGTTGAAGCTCTGTGAGACTAGACTCACACATGGCTAGACTTGACTATTTAACCATGAGATTATGTTTATGTTTTGTGGCGTCTCCGGGGGAATAGATAAATGTAATAAGTACGAAAGTACTCACACCACAAACTCTTCTTTTATTTTCGTGAGGTTTCTTCCTTTTCTTTCGTTCGTCCGTCTTCCAAACCAGTCCGCAATCCGTTTTCTCTGTCCTTGTTCAGTCTGTATTCCAAAAGTTCGTAAAATCCAACAAATCCGCGTCGAGTCCAAATCACAAGCCGTATACCGTTATCCTTTATTTATTCCGAAAATCCGTTGTCCTTAAATCTTTATTCACTCCAACCAAACTCCCCTATCTTCTCCAACACGCATTCACCTACTGGCTTCCGTGCCGGTTCACTGTTTCCGGGGCATATATATTTTGTTTCCTGATGAGACCCACCTGTGTCTCGTTGTCTTTCAGCCTGAGCCCTTTCCATCTGCGGGTCAGCTGGTTTCTCTTAGTGGCCATCTTGGTCAGGTCTAAGTCAAGTACAGTGAGCAGATCGTTCCCAAAATACCTGTCCTGGATGACCCTCCCTCTGGTCCTCTTACGTACCCTCCCCCTGAGATCAGCCCCGTCCTCGGGCTGTCTGGAAAAGAAACAATGCATTCGGGAGAGGGCATCGACATTACCTTGTTTTCTTCCTGGTCTATAAACGGTTTGGAACTGAAACCTCTGGAGACTAAGGCCCCATCGCGTAATCCGATCATTTTTGTCCATGTTCCTTAACAACCAGGTTAGTGGCGCATGGTCAGTATACAAGATGAATCGTCTTCCCAATAAATAATATTTTAAATAATCCAGGGCCCATTTGATCGCAAGACACTCCTTTTCGATTGTGGAATAATGTTTCTCCGCAGGGCTTAATTTACGGCTAATATACAAAATGGGGTGCTCTGATCCTTCAATTTCCTGCGACAGTATGGCTCCAATCCCAGTGTCCGATGCATCAGTTTGTACCATGAATGTTTTGTTAAAATTAGGTACCTGTAAGACCGGCTGCGATGACAAAGTCTTTTTTAGTTCTTGAAAGGCCCTCTCTTCCCTTTCTGTCCATTTTATTTTTTTCAGGGCAACTCGTCTTTGTGCAATGGGGCGGCAATGGCGGCAAATCCTGAAATGAATCGACGATAGTAGCTTGCTAATCCCAAAAATGTTCTTATTTGCTTTTTTGTAGAAGGTCTAGGCCAGTTTCTAATTAACTGTATCTTCTGTTCTTGTGGCATGATCATTCCCCTCCCAATCGTATAACCAAGATAATTGGCTTCCTGGGTCCCTAGACAACATTTTTTTGGATTAGCAGTTAATCCTGCTTTCCGCAAAGCTCCGGTTACTGCTCCCAAGTGTAGTAGGTGTTGTTCCCAAGTCATGCTATGAATTACGACGTCATCTAGGTAGGCAGCCGCAAAATCTCGATGAGGTCTGAGTATGCGGTCCATTAATCGCTGAAACGTAGCAGGAGTGCCGTGTAAACCAAACGGAAGGACCCGATGCTGGTATAGCCCCTCCGGGGTGGCAAACGCGGTTTTGGCTTTAGCTTCTTCGGCTAGGGGTACTTGCCAATATCCCTTCGTAAGGTCTAGCGTACTGATATATCGGGCGTTACCTAATCGCTCGATTAGCTCATCTATACGAGGCATAGGGTATGCGTCAAACAACGAGATCTCATTTAATCTTTTGAAGTTATTACAGAACCTAATAGTTCCGTCTGGCTTGGGTATCAGTACTATGGGACTAGCCCACTCGCTATGGGATTCTTCTATTATCCCCATTCTTAACATTTTTTCTACTTCTTCCTTAATTAGTTTCCTTTTTGCTTCAGGTACTCGATAGGGGGCCAACCTTACCCTTTTTCCTGGTTCCGTGATAATCTTATGTTGAATGAGGTGGGTTCAACCAGGACTTTGGGAAAAAACATCCTTGTTTAGCGACAGGAACTCTTGTAATTCTTGCTTCTGTGCCGGAGCCAGGTCCCCCACGGCGATGGCACCCGTTTCTTCTTCCAAAGGATCAGGGGAGAAGTGGGTGAGCAAAACTTCTGCACAATGCCATCTCTTTAGTAAATTCACATGGTAGATTTGATGCTGTCTTCGTTTGTCAGGTTGCTTAACTTTATAAGTGACTGGACCCAATTTTTCCACCACCTCATAAGGCCCCTGCCAGGAGGCCAGGAATTTACATTCCGGGGTCGGGACCAATAGCAATACTTTGTCCCCTGGCTGAAATTCTCGCACTATAGCTCCCCTATCATAAATTTGCTGTTGCTGCGCCTGGGCCTTCTCCAGATTTTCCCTCACAATGGGAACAACAATGTTTATTCTTTCCCTCATTTGTTCCACATGTTCAATGACAGTCTGTAATGGTGAAGGCTGATGCTCCCAGGACTCTTTGACCAGGTCTAATAATCCCCGTGGTCTCCGAGCGTATAATAACTCAAAAGGAGAGAAGCCAGTCGAGGCTTGCGGTACTTCTCGGATAGCAAACATTAGATAAGGGAGCAATTGATCCCAATTTTTGCCATCCTTTTGCATGGCCTTCCTCAGCATGCTTTTCAGGGTTTTATTGAAGCGCTCCACTAGTCCGTCTGTTTGCGGGTGATAAACAGAGGTTCTGATTTGATGAATACCCAAAAGCTTACTTAGGTCTTGCATGACCTTTGACATAAAAGGAGTCCCTTGATCGGTTAAGATCTCCTTAGGGATTCCCACTCTAGAGAAAACGTGCACTAGCTCTCTAGCTATGTTTTTGGCCGTAGCTGCCCTCAGAGGAATGGCTTCGGGGTACCTCGTGGCATAGTCCACTATCACCAGTATATACTGATGTCCCTTTGTAGTTTTAATCAGGGGTCCCACTAAGTCCATACCAATCCGCTCAAAAGGAGTATCTATTATTGGGAGGGGAATCAGAGGGTTTTTATAATAAGGTTGTGGGGCAGTTTCCTGACAGGTTGGGCATTCCTGACAATATCTTTCGATGGCCTTGTATATTCCGGGCCAGAAAAATCAAGAAAGTAGCCTTTCAGCCGTTTTCTTCACGCCCAGGTGTCCTCCCAAGAGGTGGCTATGGGCCAAGCTGAGGAGTTTCGACTGGTAGGCTCGGGGAATGAGAAGTTGCTCCACTTCTTCTTGTCCTCTCTTCTGGACCTGATAGAGGAGATTGTTTTTTACCATAAAGTAGGGGTAATTCAGGGGACTATTATTATTACATAACTCCCCCTCAATTTTTCTCACATGTCCCCATGCATGTCTTAAATTCCCATCTTCCAGCTGGGCCGTTCCGAACCTACCTCGATGTTCGGGTGGCTCCCAGTCTGGTAAATCCATATTTAAGAACTCATCTCCAAGTTCCAAGCCTTCTCCTGGCTGGTTCGCCTCTCCAGGGGAGTCTGTGTTATCATCTGAATCTCCTGGACAGGGGATTGGTTCTTGCCTAGCCAACTGGACAGTATTCAAAATTTGAAGAAAGTGGGGACAGTCATGACCCAACACCACAGGGTAAGGCAATTGTTCAACCACCCCTACAGTTGAAGTATACATTCCCATTTCTGTAGTAATGGAAACTTTCACAGGTGGATACACCTTAGTTTCCCCATGAATGCACGTAATAGGTATCCCCACCGCTTGCCTGACCTTGGTTCCTTCAGGTAGGGCTGAAGAGGTCACCAGGGTCACCATACATCCAGAGTCTAACAGGGCCTCGACAGGCTTTTCCCCTATCTTAATTTTAGCGATGTGGGGCGCCTCACAGGACGGAACGCTCGCCGTGAGGTAGTTGCATTTGGCTTCCTCTCTGGTGTCCACTTGCATAGGTTCACCCCAGTTGGGACACTTACTGGCCAAATGTCCCTCTTTATGGCACTTAAAACACCTACGGGACTCTTTCCATGGTTGGGGCCTTTGAACCAATCTTTTCTGAAAAGATGTTTTAAATTGAGGAGGATCTCGATGGTCCCGGTACTTCAGTGACCTCATTCCATTCCCTGAACTCTCAGGTTTCCTCCTCTCCTCTTCCTTAATCAAGGCTTCTGTGGCATGCTGTCGCTCCACTAAATCAACAGCCTGGTCTAAGGTCTGGGGATCCCCATCACTCACTTTTCTTTTCAAGTGAACAGGCAGACTCCTCACAAAGTGGTCCAATACTACTCTTTCTACCACTTGCCCCGAGTTTAGTTTTTCTGGCTGAAGCCATTTCTTCGCCAGATGAATCAGGTCAAACATCTGAGATCTGGCGGGCTTGACCATTTGATACTTTCAGTTATGGAACCGGACTGCTCTTATCTCCATGGTTACCCCTAATCTCGCCAAAATCTCCTTTTTTAGAGTTTCATAGTTCTCCGCATCCTCTTCTTTTAAATCGTAATAAGCCTTCTGGGCTTCCCCAATTAAATAAGACGCTACTCTCCCTGCCCATTGCTCTCTGGGCCATGCATTCCTGGCAGCTGTTCTCTCAAAGGTGGTTAAATATGCTTCTACATCATTGAGCTCCGACATCTTTTGAAGCCCAATTTCTTCCATCTTACGGGGTTCTCCCCCTGTTACCGAGGACCGTCTAATTTCTTCTCCTAATCTTTGCAATTCCTCTCTCACCAAATTCTGCTCTTCTATAATTCGTTGATTCGTCTCCGTTTGAATCTTATTAGCCTCCTGCTGTGCCTGTATGGCTTCTTGTTGTGTCTTTAAAGCGTGGAACTGAGTTAGGGTGGCTTGGGACAATTGTTGTATTAATTGTTCCATTGTTCTTAGCAAGAGTTCTTACCCAAACCGAGAGAAGAAGAGGAAAAAAAAATAAGTCAACTTTTTATTTCCACAAGTCTTAGTCACGATCAGCGGTTGCCCGCATCCTCCAACATTTTGTGGCGTCTCCGGGGGAATAGATAAATGTAATATGTATGAAAGTACTCACACCACAAACTCTACTTTTATTTTCGTGAGGTTTCTTCCTTTTCTTTCGTTCGTCCGTCTTCCAAACCAGTCCGCAATCCGTTTTCTCTGTCCTTGTTCAGTCCGTGTTCCAAAAGTTCGTAAAATCCAACAAATCCGCGTCGAGTCCAAATCACAAGCCGTATACCGTTATCCTTTATTTATTCCGAAAATCCGTTGTCCTTAAATCTTTATTCACTCCAACCAAACTCCCCTATCTTCTCCAACACGCATTCACCTACTGGCTTCCGCGCCGGTTCACTGTTTCCGGGGCATATATATTTTGTTTCCTGATGAGACCCACCTGTGTCTCGTTGTCTTTCAGCCTGAGCCCTTTCCACCTGCAGGTCAGCTGGTTTCTCTTAGCGGCCATCTTGGTCAGGTCTTAGTCAAGTACAGTGAGCAGATCGTTCCTAAAATACCTGTCCTGGATGACCCTCCCTCTGGTCCTCTTACAGTTTATTAATCTTCCTTGTTATGCACTGAGAATGATAAGCACCCCAAACACGAGGGCAACGTAGCGGTCGGCTACGGCATAAACATAATCTCATGGTTAAATAGTCAAGTCTAGCCATGTGTGAGTCTAGTCTCACAGAGCTTCAACAGCAGATGACAACTTGTGAGTTCGATTAAGAATGAATAAAAGCATTTAATTAATAACGCGTTTGTGTTTGTCTGGGTGCTGACAAAGTAAAAAACAATTACTTTTTGACAATGAAGAACTGTGTGTGTGTCTCTCTCTCTGCTGGCGTTTGTAATTGTTTTTATTTTTAAATACATTTTAGCAAAGTAATGTACCATAAAAGTATTGTGAGACATATTTGGGTTAACATGTTCAGTGTTCAGTGTGTGGTAATTTGTTTGGTGCGAGTGAAGTTTTATTTAATCTCTGACCCAGGGAAAAGTGTGGTGTGGACGGTTGAGGTGAGAATGCAGGCTCGCGCTGTTTCTGTTATTCTTTTTGTCTTCTTCTGGCTTGGTCGGATAGTTTTTGTTTTTGTTTTATCCATAAAGTTTGATAATCGGCCAGTGAAAGCTCTGTTGTCCTTCACATGAATGCCTGAAACATTGTGCCGAACCCAAGATTTTACAGTATTTTTTCTTTAAAATACCAATAACAGCAACATACAGTTTACATAATATGTTGATGTTCCAAAATTAATATCGTTTATGACCTTTATGACCTTCATTATGCTCTTCGTTAATGTCTAAGCCGGAACACATCATTATATCTCATTTTGTATTTCTTTTTAAAAAAAAATAAAAATCGTTTGCCCAGCCTAACAGTATTGTTGTTATTGTTTTTATCCTGTAAAGCGCTTTGAGGAGCCGCCTTAAAGGCGCCATATACAATAAAGTTCATTATTATTACTATTGTTAATTTGCTGGACAGAGAGGTGAGCATTATTACGCAGAAGACAAAGATAGCGATTTACGTTGCATTGTGCATTGTGCTGCTGTAATACAGTTTTAAATAATTAAAAGTCTAAACAGTATCAGCTTTATTTATGGGTTGTAATTTAAAAAAAGTCAACAACCGCACTCAAAATGCAATTTAGAGCTTTCTGGCAAGAGGAGACACCCAAATTAATAATGTAACATGCCACTGTTTGTGCATGAATAAGGTTATACTGCTTTTTCCTTAGATATGCGATTCCATGGGTTTTTTTTTTTAATCCCCGGCGGAACCGGGCATCCATAAGAATCAAGTAATAGGTTTATTCCATGCTGAAAAAAAAGAATAAAGAAAACACATTCCATAAGAATCAGCGCTTTTATATAGCGCCTTTAAAGGTGGCTTCTCAAAACGCTTTACAGGATAAAAACAACAATAACAACAACAACAATATTGTATTTCATTGCACTTTGACAGATCGTCCTTAAATCAATTGTTGATTTAGTTTGACAGTAACCCTAACACTAACCCTATTTTATTTTTTCAAAGAAATGTTTGTTAAAAAAAAGGAAGTCATGGCTCCAGCTGGATTTGAACACCCAACTTCTGATGTGGGAGTCAGGAAGCTAACCCACAGCGCCACACGAGTGTTGAAAAAGTCCTACAGAAACATTATCAACAGACATCATCCAGCGTGTACTATTCTTGTGTTGCGGTACATGAATTTAATTATATCGTAATTAATTTCTTTAGATACGCGATTCCATATTATATTCCCTTTTAATCAAATTCTAAAAGTATGCTTGTTGCCTCCGGTATCACGTTAGTTAAAGACTTCGATGCTTAAAATGTTTAGGGAGAAATGGAATACTGGTGTGTATTTTTTCTTTAAAGTACCGAGACCAGCCATATACTGTATGTTTATGTTCCAAAATTAATATTGTTTATGGCCTTCACACGCGTTACAGTATGCTCCTATTCTTTTTATGCTCAGCTACTAAGATTTCCCTTCAGTGGTAAAATTCCATATAAATATTCAATACTTAAACGGGCACAGTAAAGACATTAAATATACATATACATACTGTATACAGTACAGTTTGCATACAGTAATATGTTTATGTTCCTAAATCAATCTCTTTTATGAGCATGTGAAAGGCATAGTGAATCGGAGATTCTCAAAAATTACTGTACTTTGCATGATTGGAAACAAATGCGTGATTGCGAAATGCTGTGGTGTTACTTTTACAAAGACGGTCAATGAAAAAAAGAATGTGGACCAGGGCAATACTTTGAGTTTACAGCTTGTCCAAGGTCATTCATTATTAATACTATTAGTAATATCTTCATTAAAGACTTTAATGGCGACAGCTCAAACATGAGAGGTTGAGCTTTATTATCTCCACCTTGCGGAAATTCCTGATACTATTATTTTACTTGCGGTACCACGTGGTATTATGAGGTACTATACGAGATTTTACGGTAACTCGCGGTAGGCTGCGTCCAGAGCACCACAAAATAATGCGGTATTGCCTGCTTGTTTTGAATGGCTGCATCTGTACGTGTTGATTTACTGATCGGAATAATTGAAAAGTTCGGGTTCATAGCTGATGCAGTGCGTGCTAATTAGAACGACAGCAACGCTGAGCTCTCAGCACCGTACTGAGCTCAGGTGTTTTTCTAAAGCTGTCAGGTGCAGTTTATTTACATGAAGGAAATCTCTTACTGGATACGATTACAATACAGTAAGTAGAACAGGCTACGTAGTGAGTAGCCCGATGCGTTTAAAAGCAACAGGAGCCAGGCAGGAGTCAAACCTACAATCTCCTAATCCATAGTCAAACGCATTATCCATTGCGCCACTGGCTCTGGTGTTACACTCCTGGACTGTAACACAGTGAGCTCAGCACTGCTACTAGCACAATATTACCCCCGGTCCATTTTTTTCCAAAAGTGAGAAACACCTGTTTTCTACATTTTGTCTGTTTTAAAACCATATATCTTTAAACCAAGCCAAGAGTTTGTCCTTTGCACTGATATTCTGATTCATTTTGATTTCAAAGAAAAAAAAAATTCTTCCAAAGCATCATAAAATTGCCAGACTCTACTTCTCTCTTGTAGTAGTACAGCAGACCTTTCCGGTCAAGCAGATCACAGAGTCCGAAATAAGCTTCCTCCATCAAACAAAGTACCTGAACTTGACTCTGTCATCATAAAAGCTAGAAACGCTCACCAGATTATGTTTTAAGAAGGAACTGCGGCTCGGGTTCCACCGAGACCTAAACTCGGATTTGAGGATTCAGAGTCCAGAGTGCGGACCGATGGTGCACAGAGGGTCCACCTACATTCCTCAGTGATCTTCTGCGTGTTCAAACCGCCAGCGTGTGACTACCCTGTCCCCGTGACCTCATTGCTCTGCTCTCGCCTCTTTGCAGCCGAGCCCGACTCACGGTAAAGTGAAAAAAATTGTTCTCAACGTGTGATTTACTCTGGAGCGAGGATAGATGTTACCTTTAGGTTCAATTTTTTATCCTCTTTAAAAGATCAAGGACTGGGGTGAGCTCGATTTACCACCCTTTCAGTTAAGAACCCGATGTGCGGACCGATTAAGCTGCATGGACTCAATCGTTTAACTCTTCTCCATTTGCAAGGTTAAGGTTAATGAAAAAACATTGCTGACTTTGTTTGCCAGCCACGAGTGCTGATTAGCAAGGTTTGTATTTCATCTTTTGCAAGTTGCATCCATTTTAAGAAAAACAAGTCGCTTAAGACAGGAAATGAATACTTGCATTTAATTAAGGCTAGCTGTAGGCGATTGTCCATAATGACCAGTTCTGCTCGAGAAGACAGAAAAAAACAGCCACTGCTGGGATTCGGACCCAGGAGCTCCTATTTACTAAACAGGTGTTTTAACCAACTAAGCCACACTACGCCCTGTGCTCCCCCTTTTTATAGCCACTGCCTTGGGACATCCTTGTTGTGAAAGGCACTATATAGAAATACATTGAATTGAATTGAATTGATAGTGTAAAATGTCGTGTGTGTTGTTTGTTAAATAAGACTGTCTTTATTGATTATTATGCCTCAGATGAAGATCAGATCACATTTTAGGAGCCATTCATGTCGAAATCCAGATCATTCCAAAGGGTTCACAAACGTTTTCTCGCAAGTGTGCAACATTCACTCCACAAAGTAAACGGGTCATGAAAGCCGACAGATTTTTCAAAGATTTCAGTACTGATGTCACTCCATGTAACTTTAATAACAGTGCGATGATCGAGGAACAGAGTGGGATCGCGGTGGTTTATCAGACCGGTTGGGGTTAGGGGTACACGTCAGGATGGCTGAGTGGTCTGAGGTGCTGTGTTTAGGTAGCAATCTCCCCGTCAAACGTGGGTGCAAATCCCACTCCTGACAACGGGCTAGTTGGTCTTCCTTTCTCTGAGCTTTTTTGAAACAAATCAACACTAATCAAACACACAGGAATGTTTTCGAAAAGCATTGAGGAGTGGACAGGATGCCCCTTTGGAATAGGGCTCAGAAAATGACGGAGAAGGGAAATTACGTAAGATCCCACACTTTGGAATCTGATTGGACAAAAGGTACGTCGTCTCCCCGTCATGGAATCAAACACCGTTCTCTCACATGACAGGCAGGAATACTCATCACTATACTAACAAGGAGCACTGGCGTGCCGCTCGGAGGTATTTCCTCTTACGGCCACTACTGTTTTCGGGTTTCGGCTTTTATTTGCATTCCTTCCAGAGGAGCGCGTAAAAATGAGTTTTCATCTGCGCCATTCTCACTCCTCCTCTGCTATCGCCACTGCTCGTCCTCGTGCGCTTGGAAGACCTATGGAGTCGGTTCTTTCAGCTTTATTAATTGGGTTTTCAAAAGCTAGGAGTAGGGCACAAGACATGCAAACGCATAGAGAGTCATTATCTGCTCCCAGGTGCGAAATGTCATTGGTGGACACAGAATAATATATGCCTAAGGTAGCAGGTCCAAGTGATTTAGTGTTTTAAAAGTAGCAGGAAAAGCAAAACAGGTGTTTTTCCTTTGTTGCGCAGGCACACGACGACACCATAGTCAGCAAGACCTGAAGCTTTGTGGGGAGACCCCAACAGCCTTCTAGCTTGTCACCCTAACCACTCAGCCACGCCTGCAGAGTATACCACAGCTGCCGCCACTGCATTCTTGATACAGTCTAACATAGAGTGCTGGGCGGCGGCGGAAACCTTTTTCAAAGTCGCTTTCTGTTTAACAACAACAACAAAAAAAACTTTGACAAACGTGCCTCGCAGGACTTAATGGTGGCTTCAAGTTGGAATGATAAAGTCTCCCCGTCCGGTCAGGAAAAGGGAACTTTGTTAGACAAAATGAAGGACGTAATAATAACGGAGAATTGTGTGCGCAGTACTGCAGTTGGAATAGCCTTTTATTAGTGTTAGATGCTGGAATTGCCTTTTTTTTACGCTCTTACGAATGCGATGTCAACGAAAACAGAACAAAGCACAAAAAACCCTCAAGTCCTACAGTTGAATAGAATGCCATTACGTGTCCAAGCAGTATTTGACTTCATCCTACCACTGCAACATGGGGCATATATGGAAACGAACACACGCAACGAATTGTCTCTAATCAGTCCCTACAGTTGTAAGGCGCCTTGAAGCGTGCACCCCCATCATTAATCTTTGCGCATCTGTGCAAGGTAAACTCTTGAGCAGTCTTTGAAATGGCTCAAAGGAAACACGTGATTGATTCCATGTGCATCTGGGGTTAATTTCTTATTTACATTTAATTCAAGGGAAAGGCTTGGGTCAGTTTCAGACGGCCTCCAACAGCGAGATTCAAGCGCCCCACCTTCAGAGCAGTCTGTACAGCGAGAACGCCAATGGCTCCTCTGTTCTGGGTTGCGGTTGTGACCCCATAACCTGAAGTGTTGGTGGCAGACAAATGGAGACTAACAGGTGATGTCCTAGGACATGACTACATCGTGACGCTCAGTGGGGATGGGGTCCTCCGCTTGGAAAAGAGTGCGAGGCCCCTTTAGAAAAAGACTTTATTAACAGGCATTCCACCTCAGCCTAAACACCTATACCTTGCAAAGCGCATGCTATTAGACAGGCACCTCTGCAAGACCTTAAGAGTCTCTTAAACTAGTGATGGTAAGGTGTCCCGAATGGGCGATGTTCGGCTTTCAAATCATCTCTCTGTGGAAGCGCTCAGATGCAGCTGTTTAAGGCTTAGAAGCAGCTGACTGTTTCACTACCTAGCTGATCACTGTCAGTCAGGGAGCTCAGAGGTGAAAAGCCTGTCTGAGAGACAATTCACCGTCGATCAATTCAATATGCTCCGTAGCAGCTCGGCGCATCTGAGATCATCTTGGTTACCCTGTAGCTCAGATGAGTGAGAGCGTGTGTGTGTGTACCACCGTGATTGGATGCCGGTCCTTCTGCTGCCTAGCTTCCCTAATTTCGTAGATCGCTGTAAAATAGCAAAGAAAAAAAATAAACTGTCTTTTCATCAGCGTGATCGACCTTAGCCAACATGCTTCAGTGGCCTAATGGATAAGGCACTGGCCTTCTAAGCCAGGGATTGTGGGTTTGAGTTCTCTCTAGAGTGCTCCTGTCCCATTATGAGTGTACAAATGTCTTTGCCATTTGCAAAGCTACAACCCCACCTTCCTCAGTGAGTATCTCAACCTTTTTCTCACATACAGTTGTGAGAAAAACCTTTGTAAACAACCCTCGGGAATGATGTGGGTTTCTGCATGAATGGCTCCTAACGTGATCTAATCTTTATCTACATGTAAGTCATAATAATTAAGAAAGATAGTCTGATTTAACAAACAATACATGCCCAACATTTTACATTGCTGTTTCTTTACTGAACAAATGGTTTCAACAATCAAGGTCATTGATGGAAAAAGTATGTGAACCCTTATAATAAGGAGCTAGTGGAACCTCCTTTATTGACAAAAACCTCAATACACACTTTCTGTAGCGGCTGATCAGACCTGAGCAGCGGTTAGGAGGTATTTTGGCCTATTCCTCTATGCAAAACTGTTTCAGTTCATGTATCTTTTTGGGATGTCTTGCGCTGAATGGCCTGCTTCAGATCACACCACAGCACTTCAATGGGATTGGGGTCAGGACTCTTACTTGGCCATCCCAAAATACAGAATTTCTTCTGTTTCAGTCAATCTGTTTTTGATGTACTCCTTTGTTTTTGTCATGTTGCATGACCCAGCGTCTTTCGAGTTTTAGATCACAGACAGACACCCTGACATTCTGCTGTAGAATTTCCTGATACAACTTGGAATTCATCGGTCCCTTGATGATTGCAAGCCATACAGCCTCCGTCATGCTTCACAGTTGGGATGAGGTTTTGGAGTTGGTATGCAGTGTTTTGTTATCTCCAAACATAACGCTGTGCACATTTACCAACAAGTTCAACTTTTGTCACATCTGTCCACAGAACATTGTTCCAGGAGTTGCTGTGGAACATCCATGTGGTCTTTAGCAAACTTGAGAGGGGCAGTGGTGTTTTATTTTTTGAAGGGAGCAGTGGTTTCCTCCGTGGTGACCTCCCATGATCACCACTCCTGTTCAGATTTTTTCTTATGGTGGACTCATGAACACAGACGTTACCACGTGCAAGAGATGCCTGCAGATCCTTAGCTGTCATGGGGTTCTCTGTCATCTGTTTGAGGACTGTACAGCGTGTCCTTGCACTGATCTTTGTAGGACACCCACCCCTAGGGAGAGTAGCAACGGTGCTGACATCTACCTGACTGTGGACTGATGGAGGCCCAAGTCTTTAGAAAACCTTTCGTAACCCTTTCCAGTCTTATGACCTTCAACAACTCTTCTTCCGGGGTCCTCTGAAATCTCTTTTGATCGGGCCATATTGTACGTCAACAGAATTCTGATGTGAAGAGCAGCTATCCAGGATTGTGTGATTTTTATTGCGGCAGGGCAGGTCAAACCCACACCTGAATTGACTCATCAGCTGACTCATCGATTGGAATAACCGACTCCAATTACCCTCCTTTCAAGATGTCATTATCCGAGGGGTTCACATATTTTTCCATCAATGACCTTGATTGTTTAAACCATCTGTTCAATAAAGATACTGTACTTGTTCAATAAAGATAAAGACGATGAACAAGAACTCCAGAAATTAATTATTAAGACAAAGTCAACCACCTTTTTGCTAGATCCCATCCCCACTCAGCTAGTCAACGATTCCCTCGAAGGACTGGCAGGACCTATAATTAGTATGATGAACGCATCCCTTGTGTCAGGCATTGTACCTGATCGATTTAAGGTAGCGGTTGTTAGACCGCTCCTTAAGAAGTCAAATTTGGATCCACAAGTTCTTAACAACTACAGGCCTGTCTCAAACGTCCCATTTCAATCTAAAAGTCTTGAGAGAATAGTTGTGACCCAACTTCAATCGTATCTGGATTCAAATAATAATTTATTATGGGGGAATGCAACAGTGCTTGTGCTTCTAGATCTTAGTGCTGCCTTTGACACGGTTGACCACTCTGTTTTGTTACACAGGCTTGAGTTTGAGGTTGGCTTATCTGGAACCGTCCTTAAGTGGTTTACTTCATATTTAACTAATCGTTTTCATTATGTTCAAATATCTAATAATTATACTGCTTCATCAACGTCACCAGTTCAGTTTGGGGTACCAGAGGGATCAGTGCCGGGACCAATATTGCTCTCTCTCTACATGCTGCTGCTAGGTAGGATAATACGAAAACATAATATGAACTTTCATTCATATGCCGATGACACTCAAATATACATTTCGTTTACACCAAACAACAACTCTTCTATTATCACTTTAGTTAAATGCATTAATGAAGGAAAGACTTGGATGTGTGAAAACTTTTTGTTACTCAGTTCTGATAAAACTGAGGATCTGTTGATTGGAGGCAACAATACTGATAGGACTACTATAACTTCAGCACTTAACTCAGAGGATTTAAAAATTTGCCTCAAAGACACAGCACGTAACCTAGGCGTCATATTAGACACAAGGCTCTTAACAACTTGCACTGTTAAGTGCCTTGGGACAACCTTGTTGTGAAAGGCGCTATATAGAAATACATTGAATTGAATTGAATTGACAATGTAAAATGTCGTGTGTGTTGTTTGTTAAATAAGACTGTCTTTATTGATTATTATGCCTCTGATGAAGATCAGATCACATTTTAGGAGTCATTCATGTAGAAATCCAGATAATTCCAAAGGGTTCACAAACGTTTTCTCGCAAGTGTGCAACATTCACTCCACAAAGTAAACGGGTCATGAAAGCCGACAGATTTTTCAAAGATTTCAGTACTACTGTCACTCCATGTAAATTTAATAACAGTGCAATGATCGAGGAACGCAGTAGGATCGCGGTGGCTCATCGGACCGGTTGGGGCCGGCGGCACATGTCAGGATGGCCGAGTGGTGTAAGGCGCTGCTTTTAGGTTGCAGTCTTCCCTGGAGGTGTGGGTTGAAATCCCACTCCTGATATAGAGCTAGATCAGTCTTCCTTTCTTCGAGCTTTTTCGAAACAAATCAACACTAATCAAACACACAGGAAGGTTTTCGAAAAGCATTGTGGAGTGGACAGGATGCCCCTTTGGAATAGGGCTCAGAAAATGACGGAGAAGGGAAATTACGTAAGATCCCACACATTGGAATCTGATTGGACAAAAGCTACATTGTTTCCACGTCGGGGAATCAAACCCTGGTCTCTCACAAGACAGGCAGGGATAATCACCACTATACTAACGAGGAGCACTAGTGTGCCACTAGGAGGTATTTCCTCTTTCGGCCACTACTGTTTTCGGGTTTAGGCTTTTATTTGCATTCCTTCCAGAGGAGCGCGTAAAAATGAGTTTCCATCTGCACCATCCTCACTCCTTCTCTGCTATCGCCGCTGCTCGTCCTCGTCCACTAGGTAGACCTATGGAGTCGGTTCTTTCAGCTTTATTAATTGAGTTTTCAAAGGCTAAGAGTAGGCCACAAGACATGCGAACGCATAGAGTCATTATCTGCTTCCAGGTGCGAAATGTCGTTCGTGGATGCAGAATAATACAGATGCAGCCATTCAAAACAAGCGGGCGATACCGCATTATTTTGTGGTGCGCTTGACGCAGTGTACCGCAAGTTACTGTATTAATACCGTAAATTCTCGCATAGTGCCGCATGATACCACGTGGTACCGCAAGATAAATAATAGTATCCAGAATTTCCGCAAGGTGGAGCTAATAAAGCACAACCTCTCATGTTTGAGCTGTCTCCATCAAAGTCTTAACTGAAGATATTACTAATAGTATTAATAATGAATGACCTTGGACAAACTGTAAACTCAAAGTATTGCCCTGGTCCACATTCTTTTTTTTGTTGACCGTCTTTGTAAAAGTAACACCACAGCATTTCACAATCACGCATTTGTTTCCAATCATGCAAAGTACAGTAATTTTTGAGAATCTCCGATTCACCATGCCTTTCACATGCTCATAAAAGATATTGATTTAGGAACATAAACATATTACTGTATGCAAACTGTACTGTATACAGTATGTATAGGTATATTTAATGTCTTTACTGTGCCTGTTTAAGTATTGAATATTTATATGAAATTTGACCACTGAAGGGAAATCTTAGTAGCTGAGCATAAAAAGAATAGGAGCATACTGTAAAGCGTGTGAAGGCCATAAACGATATTAATTTTGGAACATAAACATACAGTATATGGCTGGTCTCGGTACTTTAAAGAAAAAATACACACCAGTATTCCATTTCTCCCTAAACATTTTAAGCATCGAAGTCTTTAACTAACATGTGGAATAACGTGTATAAAAAGTGGTAGTTTTAACCTTTTCTGCGAATACGCTCGATACCGGAGACAACAAGCATATTTTTAGAATTTGATTAATAGGGAATATAATATGGAATCGCGTATCTAAAGAAATTAATAACGATATAATTATATTCATGTACCGCAACACAAGAATAGTACACGCTGTACAATGTCTGTTGATACTATTTGTGTAAGGCTGTTTCACCTCTCCTCATGTGACCTTGCGGGTGGTCCTGTGTTCTAGGTGCCCCCCCTACTAAACCAGAAGTTGTGTGTTCAAATCCAGTGGTGCTGTGACTTTCCTTTTAACAAACATTTCTTTGAAAAAATAGAATAGCAATGTTATGGACAATTAATTGACATTAAATATAGAAAAGCACATATTCAATTTGGGAAATAGTTTTAATATGTAAATAGTTCCCTGGTTCTGCACCCCTGGGTGTTTCTCTCTCTCTCGCTTGTTTGCTCGCTCGCCCTCTCTCTCCCTCGCTTGCCCTCCCCCCCCTCTCTCTCTCTCAATTAAATTCAAGGTGCTTTATTTGCAGGGCTCGTCGTGTGTCTCTCTCTGGTCGGGTCGCGGGAGAGCTCGCTGGCAGGTGGTGACGGAGAAGAAAATAAAGGCAGCTTTTAACTCCGGAAATCTGAGTTTTTGGGTCTTCTTTATATGTGACCTTTCAGAACACCTATCTGTTTTCTTCCTAGCACAAATGATGAGCACTCTGTGATTAAATTAATTCTCATTACATTATCATTCTCACTGTGCATAACAAGGAAGATTAATAAACATAACGTTGTTTAATGACAAACTATTGTTTATCTCATGGCTTAACAGTCAAGTCTAGCCAAAAAGAGAAAACATCGACTTTATTTAAACTCCAGCTAAAGTATTAATGGTTTATCATACTTTTATGGTACATGACTTTGCTAAAATGTATTTAAAAATAAAAACGATTACAAACGCCAGTGGAGAGAGAGAGACACACACACAGTTTTTCATTGTCAAAAAGTAATTGTTTTTTACTTTGTCAGCACCCAGACAAATGCAAACGTGTTTTTAATAAAATGCTTTTATTCATTCTTAATCAGACTCATATTCCCGAATGTCCCCCCCCCCGCCCCTCTCAGCAATCCTAGGAAGAACACGAAACAGCCTGTTAATAAAATTGTTGCAATTTTGTTTGGTCAGTTCTTCCTCCCAGAATTTGTAGATCGCATTGATCAGTTCTTGTTTTACGTTGGGTTTAACTCAGTGACATTGGAACACAGCAACTCAGACACCCGTTGAATGAAAAGGGACACTTTAATGTTCTGTATGGCTGGCACAGCACTCAACCACGCCCGCGCGCCAACAGAGAGAGAGAGACACACACACACCGGTTTTCATTGTCAAAAAGTAATTGTTTTTTTACTTTTGTACTGTCACCAGCCAAGTGACCAGGTTTGGCTCAAAAGAAAAGAAACTTCCACACAGCAGCCTTCAAATGCAAACAAAACTGGATTTATTGCCAAAAAATAAGGATAACAAAAAAAAAAACCTCACAGGAATACTCTCCACACCTTTCCTCCAAGGCACCCTCCCCCATACTGAGCTCTCCCAGTCCCTTTTATAGCCCCTCCTCTTCTAAGGACCATCCTCTTAAAGGGACTCGCTCACATTTTTGTTAACAGAGATGGGCAGATTGATCAAAATAAAGTATTTAACCATCCCAAAATTACTTATAAATTTTAACAGAGTCATGCAACTGATATATATTCACTTAAACAAAACAACTAACCTTACATCAGTTATTTATAGATGGCTCACCAGTAACCTTTCCCTTTAAGATCATTTGTGTGATACTACAAACAGGAAAGGTGACTGGTGGCCATCTTGATCAACACAAAACAATACAATACAATACAATACTCCAAATGGGGAAAACACTGCAGTGATTTTTGGGAAACAACAAAAGGGTAAGTATCATTCACACTTCATTCGTATCACATACACTCTCTCAAACATACCAGAAGGGTAGGGGGAAATATTGGAGTATTTCACATTCAGAAAGAAAGAAAAAATAACAAGCACTCTGTCACATATACCAATTTTTTTTACATTCCTCTTTATTAACAGGAATGTTTTGGTTCTGGACAGACTGTTAGTCTAGAGGAAAAGAGCGCCTCCTTCTTCGAAGCATTTTGTTGATCCGATCACTAATTCTTTTCCAGTCGCACAAAGTAAGTGTTGAGAATCTCTGATTCACCATGCTACTAATAGTTTCTCGGAGATTGCAAGACAAGGCACTTTTGCCTCTGGACCCATCGAAATTTACAGATGTGGTCCACCCCCAGTAAATTTCAAAAGTCACAAGATTTCGAAACACGAGGGCGACGTAGCGGTCGGCTCTCGCTTTCCCATCTATACCGATGCACTGCAAGTACAACCCCCCCTCTTTCTCTTGAGTGATGGGCAACAGTTGGATATCTGGGAGAATTGTTCGTCCCAGTGGCGTCTGTGAATTCCACTCTGTAAACGATGCTTCCTGAGGGGAGATATACGGCAGGGACAGCATCAGCCAATTCCTGCGCGATGGTGAGCAGAGAGGCTAGGATTGAGTGTCCTGAGGCGGTGTGTGCTCTGTGGGGGCCAGAGCTTCCGCCAGGCATTGCAACCTGAGCGGCGGGGAGTGGCACTTATCGGGAGACAGCTGCTCTACCGTTTGACTGCCGGAACATACTGTCTCCTTCTTCTGCATCTTCAGGAGTGTCTCTAACCTCCCAATCCTCCCCAGTAATGCGTTGTACTGCTCCCGCTGCTGCCGAAAAGTCTCCATACAGGTGCTGCTTCTACAGGTTGGCACCCTGGCCAGTGGCCGAGAGCAAAGACCCACAGCCTGTGGCAAAATAACATAATTCATGTAAGAAATAAAGTCACACAGTAGTATTCATCAGTTGAGGAACAGACTTTAAATAAACTTTTCTTTTCATCCGTCTTACCGCTTTCTTTTTTACCATCCTGGTGGTAGATTTTGAAGATCGTTTCGCCCGTGCTGTGTTTTCCTGAAGAACAGGCTGCGAAGAAATACTTATAATTGAATGCACAGATGTAGCCATTCAAAGTACGCGGCACAGACACGTACCGCGGGTAATTGGCTACGGCCTCGCGCATTGTGACGCAAAATACTGTGGTACGTGATTGGTTGACCGACAGGGGCACTTGTGGTGCGTTGGTCGGTCGTAGAAAGATTTAAATGTCTTTACTGTGCCCGTTTTAGTATCGAATATTTATATGGAATTTTACCACTGAAGGGAAATCTTAGTAGCTGAGCATAAAAAGAATAGGAGCATACTGTAACGCGTGTGAAGGCCATAAACGATATTAATTTTGGAAAATAAACATACAGTATATGGCTGGTCTCAGTACTTTAAAGAAAAAATACACACCAGTATTCCATTTCTCCCTAAACATTTTAAGCATCGAAGTCTTTAACTAACGTGATACCGGAGTCAACAAGCATACTTTTATAATTTGATTAAAAGGGAATATAATATGGAATCGCGTATCTAAAGAAATTAATAACGATATAATTATATTCATGTACCACAACACAAGAATAGTACACGCTGTACAATGTCTGTTGATACTGTTTCTGTAGGGCTTTTTCAACAGTCCTCATGTGGCCTTGCCAGTGGCGCTGTGGGTTAGGTTCCTGACTTGTATATCACGTGTTGGTGTTCAAGTCCAGCTGGAGCCATGACTTTATTTTTAACAAAAATTTCTTTGAAAAAATAAAACTTTTCCCTGTGTCAGAGATTAAATAAAACTTCACTCGCACCAAACAAATTACCACACACTGAACACTGAACATGTTAACCCAAATATGTCTCACAATACTTTTATGGTACATTACTTTGCTAAAATGTATTTAAAAATAAAAACGATTACAAACGCCAGCAGAGAGAGAGACACACACACACAGTTCTTCATTGTCAAAAAGTAATTGTTTTTTACTTTGTCAGCATCCAGACAAACACAAACGCGTTATTAATGAAATGCTTTTATTCATTCTTAATCGAACTCACAAGTTGTCATCTGTTGTTGAAGCTCTGTGAGACTAGACTCACACATAACTAGACTTAACTATTTAACCATGAGATTATGTTTATGTTTATTAATCTTCCTTGTTATGCACTGAGAATGATCACCCCAAACACGAGGGTGGCGTAGCGGTTGGCTCTGGCTTTCCCATCTATACCGATTCACTGCAAGTACAACCCCCCCTCCTTCTCTTGAGTGATGGGCAACAGTTGGATATCTGGGAGACTTGTTCGTTCCACTGGCGTCTGTGAATTCCGCAGATTTTTATCGTCATTAATTTTGTTACATTATACATTTTAGAAACTTTTCATCTATACAAACACCACAAAACTATTTTCGATTGTATTTCTGAATATTACACTTACAGTAGTTCACTGTTTTAAATACATCTAATTAAGAAAGTTAGGTGTTAGCATAAACTATTAGTAATCAATAATATTGAATTTAGCACTGTAATAAGTTGTTGCACTTTCCCCCGCATCTTGTAAAAATATATTTTCATTGTTCAAATATACATTAAATCTGACTATTATATAATAAGTTAAATACATATAGTTAAATATTTAAATATAAATATAGTTAAATATAGTTAATTAGTTAAATATATATAAAATATAATTCAAAATATTTTGCTAACAATGTTAACTGTTTATAAATAATCAATTGTATTAACTAAGGAGTAGGATGGCACAGTTATTAGTATGCTTTTTGTTTTGTTTCTTTTTCATAAATACAACAGTAGTACCTGATGTCTCAGTGGCTTTCAAAATTAAATTATGCATGCAAACCTGTGAACTGGCCTCTGATACTGGCCATGGAATACCCTGCATTGTGGAATAATTGTTTATTTTAAAGGATAGAGAAAGCACAGAAAACAGGCAGTTAGATTGATCAGATTGGTATGAAAAGCCATTTAGCAAAGAGGGAATGAGAAGAGTGACAAACTAGTATACTTTAGATCTTTTTTTCTGAACCAGGGAAAATCTGATCATGTTTCTCTATAACAATAATAAAAAAAACTTTATTTTACATATCACCTTTAAAAGTGGCATCTCAAAGCAATACAGTAGATGTAAAAACAGTTAAAAGGACCACAGATTACAAAGTAAATACCCAGACAAACGCAAACGTGTTTTTAATAAAATGCTTTTATTCATTCAGCAGAGAGAGAGAGAGACATCCAGCAGAGAGAGAGACACACACACCGGTTTTCATTGACAAAAAGTAATTGTTTTTTTTACATTCCTCTTGTCTAACAGGAATGTTTTGTTTGTGTACAGACTGTCCACAAACGTGAGACTGTCTTTATCAGACTTTCGTGATTTTGACCATAGTCCGTCTCCTTCCCAAAGCGATACAGTGGTGCAGCTTGAAGTCTGTACCTGTATACAGTATGGTACAGATAAAACTTACACCATACCAATGAGCTTATACCAGGGAAAGACACTCCTACTTCATTTAAAACACAATACGCCAGCAAATGTGTCTGATGCATTAGCAAGTTAAAAAAATTGTGTCGAAAACCCGGACTTAACAATTGTTTCCTTTTTCTGATCACTCGCTCTCTGGATACTCGTCTCACCTGCCTTGTTTTCTTTGTTTTCTTGTTATTTGCTGATTATGCCTGCTGCGATCCACTCCTGTCCTCACACCTAAAGAAGACAATTTTAAATTTCTTTGTGCGGTCCATAGTGCAATTAACCCTTGCTAACACATTTGCAGTCTTTTCAAAGTATGTGCTGTCCTTTGACAAAACAAGGCTTGCCAGATAATGTGAATCGAAACCTGTTTTTCTAGCTTTTAAAGTCGTGCAATGTGTAAGCAGGAACACATCATTATATCTTACATATGAAAATACATAATATAGATCCCAAACAAACGCAAACGTGTTTTTAATAAAATGCTTTTATTCACTCATAATCTGACAATTTCAGGAAGACTAAGGAAGGACTAAGGAAGTTGTCATCTGTTGTTGAAGCTCTGTGAGCTCGGTGACTTTGAGACCACTTGTTATCCCAAGTTGTTTGATTCGTCACAATTCAAATAGAGAAAAAAGAGCTGACTGACAAGATTTAAGATGTGGCTGTCAATGTTGGATTAAAAAAAACACATTGCCTGACGTTAGTTGAATTGCTTGAAAATAATTTTATTTCGAGAGACTGGATAAGTGATTCAAGTGTTTTATTAACTTCCTGAAAAACAAGTAATAATTTAACAATATGTGCAAAAGTTTTATGATATGTCGCTGTTGTGAATGTCTGTGCAGTGTATCTTATTTGACTGTCCTGGCTGGCGGAGCTCATCCAGCTGTGTCTGGATATCTCGGTCAAATATTCGGCTAGTGTGTATTGTCTGTTTAGGGTTCTGTAAAGGGTTCTGCATTCCACACGGCTGGACAGCTTGTTCCCCCCTCCCGCCCCTCTCTGTGTACCGAAGAGCCTCCTGTTCTGGATGGTGGAGCCCATACAGCTGTGTCTGGAGAGAATCCAGGGTATCAGCTTCAACCACACGGCTGTGCAGCTTGTTCCCCCCTCCCGCCCCTCTCTGTGTACAGTAGAGCCTCCTGTACTGGCTGGATTCTCTCCAGACACAGCTGTATGGGCTCCACCGTCCAGGACAGGAGGCTCTACTGTACACAGAGAGGGGCGGGAGGGGGGGACAAGCCGATACATACTCTTAAAGTTTGATTAATAGGGAATATAATATAAAAATATACTACTAAAAATAAGATACACTCTACAGACATTCACAACAGTGACTGTCAGAAGACAGGACACAGCGGCTCAGACACCCGCTGAATGGAAAGGGGCACTTTAATGTTCTGTACGGCTAATATTAAAGCCAATACTTGAATATACTTTTCTGTTTAACAATAGTGGGTACTGGCCTAATTCGGCCCTGCACCCGTTGTTAGGTGTTAATGTGTTGTTGTTAAGTGTGAATTTTTACCTGTTTCCCTGAGGTCTGGCTTTTTTTCTGGAAAACCATAACTCTGGTCTTTTCCAAATTGACTGTCAGCGCCCAGGTCTGACAGTGCTGCCCCAGCAGTGCCAGGTTCTGCCGCAGCCTCTGTTCTGTGGGCGACAGCAGGACCAGGTCGTCTGCATAGAGCAGGAACTTGATTTCTGTAATTAATGCAGATCAGAAAATCAAGGAACAAAACAATTATTGCGCCCGGCTCCTCAATGGGCTTTGACGTCCTAATGCGTTGGTTTAACAGTCCGGGTGTGGCAAGCCTCTAATGTCTCCCGACTTCGGCAAAAGGAACCTGCCTTTCATTGGAAGACAATGAACACATTCTAGCCGTACATGAGAATATAGCATAAATACACCAAGGGATTGGGTGAGTTCCCATCCCAAAAAAAAATCTGCGAGCCTGCACTACAGCCACCACAGTACAGTATGGAGACCAAGACCTTTGGACGAGGTGGAAGAGACGAGGTGCTTCTGCCGCCCCAGCTTCCAAAGAGCGAAGGGTAAGCAAATACAGCAGGCTTCATCTGAAATACGCGATTATAGAGCATATTACAAGGTATTAGTGCCGTTTTGAATTTTACATTCAGTTATAAATATTTCTTCGTAGCCTGTTCTTCAGGAAAACACAGCACGGGCGAAACGATCTTCGAAATCTACCACCAGGACAGTAAAAAAGAAAGCGGTAAGACGGTAAAACGCAAGCCTTCTTCAGGTGTGAGGGTCTTCTGCTCAGAATTAAACGCTAAAATGTAATGTAGGCTCTGAATGGGTTCAATTATGATTTGGGCTTGATTAAGGTCGCTGCCTTTCATCTAAAATCCTGCTTGAATCCTTCTAAACTAAAAATTAGACTCGAGAAGAGGCTCTGGTGAAATTTCTCTTTTTTTTAATTTCTCTTTTTTTCTTGGAAAAACATCTTACCCGCTGCAATCCGGGCACAGAAGGATTAAAAGAAGCCAGACAGGCAGGGGGAATTCAGGTAACAGTGAAGGTAACAGCCGCAGACGTGGCCTACTTAGCCCGCCAGGGTTACCCTACTCTCCCGGAGGAGGCCCACCGGGAGATAGCACTCCAGGCGTTACTCTGGGCCCTGGCGCCGACTGAGGTGTAGCGCCACTTGATGCTGGCCTCTCCGGTCCCCTTGGAGCAGGCCCTGGCTCTGGCTGAGCAGGCTGATGCCATATTCGAGGAGACCGGTGGGCACCAACGGAGGGGTGCACGGGGAATCAGATGGGGAGGAGGAGACGGCCACCGCGGCAATGCTGGGGGAGCGACGACGGCTGGTCATCTGCCACCGCTGTGGGGAGAGGGGGCACATCGCACGGGAGTGCCGGGCGCTGGAGCCCCGGGGACACCAGAGGCCATCGGGAAACAGGAGCGGGGCGGCCTAAAGGGGGGAAGGCCACCCTTGAGCGACGCTATCCCCACTCTGGAAAGCCAGAAAGAGCGCTTCACCCCGCCTGCTGCCGTGGGAAGGTTTATTTCTTCCCTGCCTCATCGAGGGCAGACCCTGCCAAGCCCTCGTCGACACCAGTTCGACCATCACCCTGCCAGGCCTGGTGTCCTGCCGGGTACCAAGGCAGCCGGACCCCCAGGGCACTCACCGTGCACTTTGGGGCTGCGAGGGTGAAACACCGCTTCTACAGTACCTTGCCCCAGTCCATGAGGACTGTATCCTGGGGTTGGACTGGTTGCCTTGACTTGGGCCGGCGAGAGTTGGTGGGGCAGGGGGAATGAATCAGTCTTACGGTGGGCGGGGCGGGAGGTGTCCGGAGTGTGTGGGTTGACCGGAGCAGGAAGCGGAGGTGGCAGCGGCAGGCGTCTCTTTGGCTTGTCAGAGCCGCGGGTGTCGGGGCGAGCGTGCCAGAACTGACTCCCAGTACGGTGAGATAAGCTTGCCCCTACCCGAAGTCTGTAAGGCACTCTGAGCACTGTGGATGGCCTTGGAGATGAGGAACGGGGTGCTGCGCCGGGGGTGGCAGGTGCCCTCCAGCGGCGAGGTCACTGCTTGGCGGCCTCCGGCTGGCCGTGCACCGCTTGGAGAACTGCCCCACCACAAACTGCCACCTGACCTCGCCGCTGGAGGGCACCCGCCACCCCCAGCGCAGCACCCCGTCCCTCACGCCCAAGTCAAGGCAACCACCCACCAGTCCAACCCCAGGATACAGTCCTCACGGACTGGGGCAAGGTAGAAGGGGTGTTTCACCCTCGCAGCTCCAAAGTGCGCGGTGAGCGCCCTGGGGGTCCGGCTGCCTCGGTGCCTGGCAGGACACCAGGCCGCAGCAGGGTGATGGTTGAACCGGTGTCGATGAGGGCCTGGCAGGATCTGCCCTCGGTGAGGCAGGGAAGGAATAAGCCAACTCTTCCCACAGCAGGCGGGGTGAAGTGCTCCTTCTTGCTTAGAATAGCAATATTATGGACAACCAATTGACAATAAATATAGAAAAGCACATATTAAATTTGGGAAATTTGGTTTCAAAAGTCCTAATATCAACGATGCCTATACTGTTTTCCTCTACAGTATGCTAATCTATTGTCTGTGCTCTCTCGCTTGTCCCCCCCCCCCCTCTCAATTCAATTCAATTCAATTCAAGGTGCTTTATTAGCATGACAGATGGGTACAATCAGTGTTGGGTATTTACTTTGTAATCTGTGGTCCTTTTAACTGTTTTTACATCTACTGTATTGCTTTGAGATGCCACTTTTAAAGGTGATATATAAAATAAAGTTTTTTATTATTGTTATAGAGAAACATGATCAGATTTCCCCTGGTTCAGAAAAAAAGATCTAAAGTATACTAGTTTGTCACTCTTCTCATTCCCTCTTTGCTAAATGGCTTTTCATACTAATCTGATCAATCTAACTGCCTGTTTTCTGTGCTTTCTCTATCCTTTAAAATAAACTATTATTCCACAATGCATGGTATTACATGGCCAGTATCAGAGGCCAGTTCACAGGTTTGCATGCATAATTTAATTTTGAAAGCCACTGAGACATCAGGTACTACTGTTGTATTTATGAAAAAGAAACAAAACAAAAAGCATACTAACAACTGTGCCATCCTACTCCTTAGTTAATACATTTTATTATTTATAAACAGTTAACATTGTTAGCAAAATATTTTGAATTATATTTTACCCTGTTTTTTCTTTGGTTTTGTATTTAACTTATTATATGATAGTCAGATTAAATGTATATTTGAACAATGAAAATATATTTTTACAAGATGCGGGGGAAAGTGCAACAACTTATTACAGTGCTAAATTAAATAATATTGATTACTAATAGTTTATGCTAACACCTAACTTTCTTAATTAGATGTATTTAAAACAGTGAACTACTGTAAGTGTAACATAACATTCAGAAATACAATCGAAAATAGTTTTGTGGTGTTTGTATAGATGAAACGTTTCTAAAATGTATAATGTAACAAAATTAAAGACAAAAAAAATCTGTAATCTTTCCACTTGTATGTCATTAGAAAGTACAATACGTTTCTGCTTTGTCTAAGGATGGTATCAAAAAGTAGTCTAAGTGGTGAGAAAGCTGTGCTTAATGATAATTAAGGGACTTAAAAGTAAAAAGAGATGCTTCATATAGCTTGACTAATTTTAAAAACTAAGTTATAAATGCAGACACTCTCTCGGTGCCGCGCCGGGTCTAAATATCAAAATATCTAAAACATATTGCAGAGCATTCGCCCCGGGCAGAGGCCGAAGGGCGCCCGGCTGGGGTGCGTGGGGAGGGGCAGGGGGAGTGAAAGTGGTCAGGGCGGGGTTTAGGAAGGCCGCTGACCAGTGCGGCTGTCCCACAGTGAAGCGGACGTACAGTCTGGGGAGGTATCCGTTTTCCTTGTAAATAGTTCCTTGCGGGAGAGCCGGGCTGGCAGGTGGTGACGGAGAAGAAAAATAAAGGCTTTAACTTGCTTTAACTCCGCAAGTCTGAGTTCTTGTGTCCGTCCTATCCGAACCCGAAAGTATTACAATATGTATCTTTATAGCAGGTGGTGTACAGCTTTTTAGTATAGATTACACTTTTCTAAAATGTATTTAAAAAATAAAAACGATTACATCTAATCTTTCCACGTTTGATCCCAAAATAAATCTAAACGGGGAGAAAGCTATGCTGAAAGTTTATTAAGATACTTAGAAGAGAAAGATATCAATTTATGTTGCATTTTTCTGATTGTGAGTCAAAAAACACATATATTTAAACACGCTTTTGTGATTTAAATTAAAACACGATTTAAATCAATATTAATTTTTATATTGTAACGCATAGGTGACTATTAATTGTTATTAAAATGACTTAAATTCGATCATGTTGTGATATTTAGAAATATACATTTGTTTGGTGCGAGTGAAGTTTTATTTAATCTCTGACCCAGGGAAAAGTTTTATTTTTTCAAAGAAAAGTAATGGGTCCAGGTGGATTCAAACACCCAACATGTGACGTATAAGTTGGGAACCTAACCCACAGCACCACTGGCAAGGTCATATGAAGAGTGTTGAAAAAGCCCTACAGAAACAGTGTCAACAGACATTGTACAGCATGTACTATTCTTGTGTTGCGGTACATGAATATAATTATATCGTTATTAATTTCTTTAGATACGCGATTCCATATTATATTCCCTTTTAATCAAATTCTAAAAGTATGCTTGTTGACTCTGGTATCACGTTAGTTAAAGACTTTGATGCTTAAAATGTTTAGGGAGAAATGGAATACTGTTCCATTGTACTGTGTTTTTTTTCTTTAAAGTACCAAGACCAGCCATATACTGTATGTTAATGTTCCAAAATTAATATCGTTTTTGGCCTTCACACACGTTACAGTATGCTCCTATTCTTTTTATGCTCAGCTGCTAAGATTTCCCTTTAGTGGTAAAATTCCATATAAATATTCAATACTTTAACAGGCACAGTAAAGACATTAAATATACATATACATACTGTATACAGTACCATTTTTACACAGTAATATGTTTATGTTCCTAAATCAATCTCTTTTATGAGCATGTGAAAGGCATGGTGAATCGGAGATTTTCAAAAATTACTGTACTTTGCATGATTGGAAACAAATGCGTGATTGCGAAATGCTGCGGTGTTACTTTTACAAAGACGGTCAATGAAAAAAAGAACGTGGACCAGGGCAATACTTTGAGTTTACAGCTTGTCCAAGGTCATTCATTATTAATACTATTAGTAATATCTTCATTAAAGACGTTGATGGCGACAGCTCAAACATGAGAGGTTGAGCTTTATTAGCTCCACCTTGCAGAAATTCCGGATACTATTATTTTACTTGAGGTACCACGTGGTTTATATGAGGTACTATACGAGAATTTACGGTAACTCGTGGTAGGCTGTGTCAAGCACACCGCAAAATAATACGGTATCGCCTGCTCGTTTTGAATGGCTGCATCTGTATAATTCAAAACGGCAATAATACCTTGTAATATACGCTAAAATCGCGTATTTCAGATGAAGCCTGCTGTATTTGCTTACCCTTCGCTCTTCGCAAGCTGGGGCGGTAGAAGCACCTCGTCTCTTCTCGTAAAAGGTCTTGGTCTCCATACTGTACTATGGTCACAGTAGTGCAGGCTCGCAGTTTTTTTTTTTGTGATGGGAACTCACCCAATCCCTTGGTGTATTTATGCTATATTCTCATGTATGGCTAGAATGTGTTCATTGTCTTCCAATGAAAGACAGGTTCCTTTTGCCGAAGTCGGGAGACATTAGAAGCTTGCCACACCCGGACTGTTAAACCAACGCATTAACACGTTAAAGCTATCCCATTGAGGAGCCAGGCGCAATAATTGTTTTGTTCCTTGATTTTCTGATCTGCAAGGCCATTTGGCTGCAGCGAATGTGAATTCTGTCTGGCTTTGCCAGATTGTGAAAGAATAAAAGTATTTAAATCAAGATGGGGGTTAAGGGAGTCGTCTCTATGACACTCTCCCATATAAAATTAACGTGAAACAAAACAAAAACTAAAAATAAGATACAATCTACAGACATTCACAACATTTACAATATACCTGACTGAGAAAGCTTTAGGGAACTTAACGGGTTTTAAGGCTTTCTGTGTTTCCCTTCCAAAGTTCAAAGAGGACATTGAGTGTTTCCTGGATTTTGCTGGTTATTAAAGATTTATTAATTACATCACCACCACTGGCTGTGGGGCCGTGGGGTGAGACAGGGCTGCAGCCTGAGCCCAGGCCTGCAGGCCTGCAGCCTGAGCGCAACACAGTTTAATATCTATATCAACGAATTAGCAGGAATGCTGGAACAGTCTGCGGCTCCTGGTCTCACACTACACGACACAGAAATCAAGTTCCTGCTCTATGCAGATGACCTGGTCCTGCTGTCACCCACAGAACAGGGGCTGCAGCAGAACCTGGCACTGCTGGAGCAGCACTGTCAGACCTGGGCGCTGACAGTCAATCTGGACAAAACCAGAGTCCACCAACAAGAATCTGGCTCCAAATATTTGAAAGTGTAGTCCAACCCATTGCCCTGTACGGCAGTGAAGTGTGGGGTCCCCTCACAGACCAGGAGTACACTCAATGGGACAAACACCCCACAGAAACTCTGCACATGGAGATCTGTAGAAACATCCTCCGTGTGCAGAGAAAAACACCTAACAACAGGTGCAGGGCCGAATTAGGCCAGTACCCACTATTGTTAAACATACAGAAAAGAATATTAAAGTATTAGCTTTAATGTTAGCCTTACAGAACATTAAAGTGCCCCTTTCCATTCAACGGGTGTCTGAGTCGCTGTGTCCTATCTTCTGACAGTCGCTGTTGTGAATGTCTGTAGAGTGTATCTTATTTGCCTCTCCTGGCTGGCTCCAGCCAGTACAGGAGGCTCTACTGTACACAGAGAGGGGCGGGAGGGGGGAACAAGCTGTCCAGCCGTGTGGAATGCTACAAAACCCTAAACAGACAATACACACTAGCCGAATATTTGACCAAGATATCCAGACACAGCTGGATGAGCTCCACCAGCCAGGACAGGCAAATAAAATACACTCCACAGACATTCACAACAGCGACATATCATAAAACAGTTGCACATATTGTTAAATTATTACTTGTTTTTCAGGAAGTTAAAAAACACTTGAATGACTTATTCAGTCTCTCAAAATAAAATTATTTTTCAAGCAATGTAACTAACGTCGGGCAATGTGTTTTTTTTTAATCTAACATTGACAGCCACATCTTAAATCTTGTCAGTCAGCTTTTTTTCTCTTTTTGAATTGTGGCGAATCAAACAACTTGGGATAACAAGTGGTCTCAAAGTCACCGAGCTCACAGAGCTTCAACAACAGATGACAACTTCCTTAGTCCTTCCTTAGTCTTCCTGAAATTGTCAGACGGGGTGGGGGGCACTCGGGAATGTGAGTTACAGTATGCAAGTTAGATTGTGAATGAATAAAAACATTTTATTAAAAACACGTTTGCGTTTGTTTGGGAGCTATATTGTGTATTTTTCATATATAAGATATAATGATGTGTTCCTGCTTACACATTGCACGACTTTAAAAGCTATAGAAAAAGCTTTCAATTCGTGTCTTTTTCACATTATCTGGCGAGCCCTGTTTTGTCAAAGAACCAGAGATCATCTCGCTTTCAGAGGACAGCACAGACTTTGAAAAGGCCACAAATGTATTAGCAAGGGTTAATTGCACTATGGACTGCACAAAGAAATGTAAAATAGTCTTCTTTCGGTGTGAGGGCAGGAGTGGATCGCAGCAGGCATACTCAGTAAATAACAAGAAAACAAAGAATAGGGCAGGTGAGACGAGTATCCAGACAGTGAGTGATCAGAAAAAGGAACAATTGTTACGCCCGGCTTTTCGATGCAATTTTTTAAAACTTGCTAATGCATCAGACACATTTGCTGGCGTATTGTATTTTAAATAAAATAGGAGTGTCTTTCCCTGGTATTAGCTCATCGGTATGGTGTAAGTTTTATCTGTACCATACCGTATACAGGTACAGACTTCAAGCTGCACCACTGTATCGCTTTGGTAAGGAGGACTATGGCCAAAATAACGAAGACTCTCTCACACCAAATAATGAAGATGAAAAGAAACGGGAAGTCAACACGAGACAGGCATTTGGCTTCGATGGACATCTTCGTTTGTGAAAACACAGTGAGATGACATTATAAAGGGGAGAGGAGGCAAAGAGAATCTAAACCGAGGACGATTCAAAGGTAAATAACTTTCTAAAAATACTTTTCTTGCATGTAAATACGACTATGCACATTATTTTTATAACTAACTGTTGATCTCTGAAAGCAAGATCTGATCGATGCGATCTACAAATTCTGGGAGGAATCACTGACCGAACAAAATTGTAACAATTTTATTAACAGGCTGTTTCGTGTTCTTCCTAGGATTGTTGACCAGGGCGGGGGACATTCAGGAATGTGAGTCTGATAAAGATTGAATAAAAGCATTTTATTAAAAACGCATTTGCGTTCGTCTGGGTGTTGACAAAGTAAAAAACAATTACTTTTTGACAATGAAAAACTGTGTGTGTGTCTCTCTCTCTCTCCGCTGGCGTTTGTAATCGTTTTTATTTTTAAATACATTTTAGCAAAGTCATGTACCATAAAAGTATGGTAATTAAAAACCATTAATACTTTCGCTGGAGATTAAATAAAGTCGATGTTTTCTCTTTTGGCTAGACTTGACTATTTATCCATGAGATAAACAATAGATTGTCATTAAAAAACCTTATGTTTATTAATCTTCCTTGTTATGCACAGTGAGAATGATAATGTAATGAGAATTAATTTAATCACAGAGTGCTCATAAATTGTGCTAGGAAGAAAACAGACAGGTGTTCTGAAAGGTCACATATAAACAGGTTTTCGATGGACAGAATGATAGTGTAACGATTTCGGGTTCGGATAGGACGGACCCAAAAACTCAGACTTGCGGAGTTAAAAGCTGCCTTTATTTTCTTCTCCGTCACCACCTGCCAGCGAGCTCTCCTGCAACCCGACCAGAGAGAGACACACAACGAGCCCTGCAAATAAAGCACCTTGAATTTAATTGAATTGAGAGAGAGAGAGGGGGGAGGGCAAGCGAGGGAGAGAGAAAGAGGGCGAGCGAGCGAACAAGCGAGAGAGAGAGAAACACCCAGGGGTGCAGAACCAGGGAACTATCTACATATTAAAACTATTTCCCAAATTGAATATGTGCTTTTCTATATTTATTGTCAATTAATTGTCCATAACATTGCTATTCTGTTTTTTCAAAGAAATGTGTGTTAAAAGAAAAGTCACAGCACCACTGGATTTGAACACACAACTTCTGGTTTAGTAGGGGGGCACCTAGAACACAGGACCACCCACAAGGTTGTGTGAGGAGAGGTGAAACAGCCTTACACAAACAGTATCAACAGACATTGTACAGCATGTACTATTGTGTTGCGGTACATGAATATAATTATATCGTTATTAATTTCTTTGGATACGCGATTCCATATTATATTCCTTATTAATCAAATTCTAAAAGAATGCTTGTTGACTCCGGTATCGAGTATATTCGCAGAAAAGCTTAAAACTACCACTTTTTATACACATGTTATTTCACATGTTAGTTAAAGACTTCGATGCTTAAAATGTTTAGGGAGAAATGGAATACTGGTGTGTATTTTTTCTTTAAAGTACCGAGACCAGCCATATACTGTATGTTTATGTTCCAAAATTAATATTGTTCATGGCCTTCACACACGTTACAGTATGCTCCTATTCTTTTTATGCTCAGCTACTAAGATTTCCCTTCAGTGGTAAAATTCCATATAAATATTCAATACTAAAACAGGCACAGTAAAGACATTAAATATACATATACATACTGTATACAGTACATTTTGCATACAGTAATATGTTTATGTTCCTAAATCAATCTCTTTTATGAGCATGTGAAAGGCATGGTGAATCGGAGATTCTCATAAATTACTGTACTTTGCATGATTGGAAACAAATGCGTGATTGTGAAATGCTGTGGTGTTACTTTTACAAAGACGGTCAATGAAAAAAAGAATGTGGACTAGGGCAATACTTTGAGTTTTCAGCTTGTCCAAGGTCATTGATTATTAATACTATAAGTAATATCTTCGGTAAAGACTTTGATGGCGACAGCTCACACATGAAAGGTTGAGCTTTATTAGCTCCACCTTGCGGAAATTCCGGATATTATTATTTAATTTGCGGTACCACATGGTATCTTGCGGCACTATGCGAGAATTTACAGTATTAATACTGTAACTTGTGTTACACTGCGTCAAGTGCACTGCAAAATAATGCAGTATCGCCCGTTTGTTTTGAATAGCTGCATCTGTACAAAGAAGAGACAGACAAAGTAATAATTCTATATTAACGTGGCCTACATGTTGACAATGATCTAACTAACTGACATGTTCTGATTCAGATCCCCTGCAGTTCATACTAATTAAAGCAACAGCAATGCTGAGTCCTCCCCACCCAGCTGCTCTCCAGTTCTGTTCTGTATAAGTATAGAAATAAAACAAAAGAAAAAACGGTGTCGCCAAAGAATGCACAGCTCTGTCGCCTTGGGGAGGTGTCAAGGGCACTGAGCTCCTTGGACATGAAAAGTGCCAGATAAATGCCATTTCTCATCATTTCTCTTGGCGTCAGTTCTGCTATTAAATGGGACGGAGGCAACGGGCTCAGAGAGCAAGTTAAGTGCAAACCGAACGCAGATGTGTCCAAGTGTCTGTAAAAGCGTGGTGCTCCGCTGGCGCAGTTCCCTAGTGGCTTAAAGTGCCTGCCTAGTAAACAGGAGATCCTGGATCTGAATACCATCGGTGCCTTTCTCCGTGTCTTGTTGTGCCGAATGTATCATTTCAGACAAACGTGTACAGCTTGGTTCAGTTTAATGCAAGAATACATTTCATTTCTGGAATAACTTGTTTTTGAAGAAATCCATACAGCTTGTGAAAGATGAAATCCATTTCTTGGTTGTCAGTGGAAAAATATTGCTGGCTGCAAGAAGCGCAAGTGATTGTTTTCTTTGACTATCAACCTGCAAATGTAGGGAGGGAAAAAGGCAGTCAGTTTCTGTGGCGCAATTGGTTAGTGTGTTTGGCTATAATCTGAAAGGTTGGTGGTCCAAGCCCACCTGAGAATGCATGTCTCAGTTTTTCCAATGTAAACATCATCACCGCTAAAGAAGATGGCGCAGAAGGCTCCACAGCTGAAACGTCTTGTTTCTTTTCTTCTCTTTTCAGCATGGAGTAAACCTCTGCTTGATCCTTTGCAGCCTACGCATGCTGGCGCAGCTAACTTTCTCTTAACGCGCCTCAATCATTATTCACCAAAACGATCAACAGAATATGTCGCCTTTGTGGTGATGTCACTCCTCTGCTTCACAAATGTCCTTAGTGACGGGCCATTTTTTTCTGTCATTTTTCCAGAGCAGTTATTGATTGCTCCATCATTTCCCTCATACTTTCCATCACTAGATTGAAATAAAACAAAACAGGCTGACAGGACGACAATCAAATTGCAAAAACTTATCAAAGCATCCGATAGAGTATTTGAATCCACAAGTACCTACGAGCAACTATGTCCTGGCTTGCATGAAAGTCGGAAAATGTCAAAAAGAAAAAGATGGCGGCTTTTTCATATTTGTTATTTTATTTTTAGTTTGTTGGCTCTTCTGTCCATTGTCCTCCTGCCTGGCTCTTGACCTTTGACTGTCTGAACGCACACAGTAGACTTTCAGGCGGGGGGTTTGTCCTGAGCCTCTGTGAAAGACCCACCCACCCCCATAAATAACTGCTCTAGAAACACATGAATGCAAAACTAAACCACAGCTTAAAGAGGAGCTCCAACTCAGTGCCATATTAATGTAAACAAGTAGACATGTTCTTATTGATTTGTCTTACCTTGAGATATGTAATTGGATTTCAGGATTAACTTCCACATTCAATGTACTGGTGATTGTTTGCCTGGTCAGTACCTGGGTGGGAGACCTCCAGCAAACAATTAAGCTTGCTGCTGGAAATAGTGTTAAGAGACTCTTAGCATCTTCCAGAGGTGTCTGTCCAATAGCACCAGTTGCCTTAGAGCTGGCTCAAACATTGCTCAAGAGTATACCTTTCACAGATGCGCAAAGATGAATGATGGGGGTACTCGGTTCAAGGAGCCTTCCAACTGTAGGGACTGATTAGAGACGATCCGTAGCGTGTGTTCGTTTCCATATACGCCCCGTGTCTCAACGGTAGGACGGAGTCAAATACTGCCTCGACACGTAACAGCATTATATTAAACCGCAGGACTTGAGGGCTGTTTTGTTTGAATGTTCAAGGCATTCGTAAGAGCGTAGGTCAAGGGCCATTCGTGCATCTCCTGTAACTCGAGTAAAAATGCTATTCAAAGTGCAGTGACTGAAATCGTCGTCCACATTTCTCCGTTGTTGATTTCTTTCTCTCTAAGAAAGTTCTATTTCCATGTCCGAACGGGGAGACTTTATTATTCCAACTTGAAGCCACCCTTAGGTACTCTGAGGTGTGTGTGTCTGCTTGCACGTATGGCGTAAAAGGTTTCTTAAACGGAGAGTGAACTTGAATAAAGTTTCTGCCGCCGCCGCCGACTCACACTCCCTGTTTGATTGTAGCAAGAATGCAGTGGCCTCAGTGCTTGCTGTAGTTGTGGCCGAGTGGTTAAGGTGATAGATTATAAATCTGTTAGGGTCTCCCCACGCATGTTTGAATCCTGCTGACTATGTTGTCTGCCTCCTGTTGTTGTGTGCTGGCGCAAGCAAAGAAAGGTGCCTTTTGCTTTTCCTGGCAGTTTTAAAACGCGAAATCGCTTGTACCCGCTGCCTTGGAAATAAATTCTTCAGCATCCGCGAACGGCATTTTGCAGCTTGAAGCAGATGTCGACGCTTTTTGCACAGAAAAAAGCGTCTTTTTTGGAGTCCTTGGCAGTGAGCATTGGTGGTTCAGTGGTAGAGTTCTCGCCTGCCGCGTTACAGGCCCACGTTCGATTCCCGGCCAACACAGTGGCTTTTGCAGCGAGCGGCTCCATCACTTGCATCCCCGTGCAACTCGCAACTGAAAACCCACTGAAGCTAAGAAGGTGTGAGCCAGGTCAGTACCCGGATGAGGGTGAGCTACAGGGAAAAACAAAGCTTCCAGCTGGAAGCTGTGTTAATGGAGCCAGCTGGGGGGCGCTCACCCTGAGGTCTGTGCGGGTCCCAATGCCCCAGTATAGTGACGGAGACGTTGTGTTGTAAAAGGGCGCTGTCTTTTGGATGAGATGTAAAACCTAGGTCATAGCGCTCTGTGGTCATTCAAAATTACCACCAAAACCTTTGACAAAAGCTCTTGGTAATTGATGGTCTTCAATAATGCTTCTCCTTTAGGTACATTTTAAATCAGCTGAAAAATGCTGTGAAATGGGGGGACACTTCAGGCCAGTGTAGGATTTGGGTTACAAGAACCATTAAACCACACAGAAAGCCCGTACACTGAATTGCACGGCTTTCTATTCAAAGGAGGACAAAAGAAATTCCCTGAGTTCAATTTTTTGCAGCACAGAGAGAACTGCTGTCGTGAGGTCGGTTAGCTCAGTTGGTTAGAGCGTGGTGCTCATAACGCCAAGGTCGTGGGCTTGAGCCCTGTACGGGCCAGGTCATTTCCTCCTCTGTTACCAAAGCTGTTAGGTTCCTTTCCCTGGTAAGATGGGTTGTCATGCAACGCTGCCCCATAGTGCCGACAGATGAGAGTGTTGCAGGAGAAGAGAAAAGTGTTTGAAGATTGAAGAGTGTCTTTGGTGGAAGCAAAATAAAGTATCACAAATGCAAGTGGGAGGATTTCCAGTGTTTAATATGGTAAAAACAAGCAGAAGTTATCTAAAGAAGCCTTTACCGAAGATATTACTAATAGTATTAATAATGAATGACTTTGGACAAGCTGTAAACTCAAAGTATAATGTCTTTAGCACATTTGTACAAGCACTTGGAATCTGTCCAAGCTCTACTTTGTCAGGCATTTTCTTTTACTGCAACGGACATAAAAACTCCCTTGCTTTTAACAGAGCGTTTCATAATTTCTAACTACGAAAATTATTTAAACTGCGACACTTATCATTCAACCAGAGCTCGAAATATCACAAGGATCCTCTAGAGCACAGCAAAGAGTGTATTAAAAGAATCGCGTATCTAAAGAAATTAATACGATATAATTATATTCGTGTACTGCGACAGGGCTGTGTAGGGCTGTTTCACCTCTCTCTTCATGTGACTCTATTCAAAAGCCATTTAGCAAAGAGGGGATGAGAAGAGTGACAAACTAGTATACTTTAGATCTTTTTTTCTGAACCGGGGAAAATCTGATCATGTTTCTCTATAACAATAATAAAAAACATTATTTTACATATCACCTTTAAAAGTGGCATCTCAAAGCAATACAGTAGAAGGAAAAACACTTAAAAGGACCAAAGTAAATACCAGACAAACGCAAACGCGTTTTTAATAAAATGCTTTTATTCATTCAGCAGAGAGTGAGAGGGACATCCAGCAGAGAGAGACACACACACCGGTTTTCATTGACAAAAAGTAATTGTTTTTTTACATTCCTCTTGTCTAACAGGAATGTTTTGTTTGTGGACAGACTGTCAGACTAGAGGAAAAGAGCGCCTCCTTCTACGAAGCATTTCGTTGATCCGATCACGAAATTCTTTTCCAGTCGCACAAAGTAAGGGTTGAGAATCTACGATTCACCATGCTGCTAATGGTTTCCCGGAGATTGCAAGGCAAGGCACTTTTGCCTCTGGACCCATCGAAATTTACAGACGTGGTCCACCCCCAGTAAATTTCAAAAGTCACAAGATTTCGAAACACGGGGGCGGCGTAGCGGTCGGCTCTTGCTTTCCCGTCCAATGAAAGGCAGGTTCCTTTTGCCAAAGTCGGGAGACATTAGAGGATGCCACACCCGGACTGTTAAACCAACGCAGTAGCACGTCAAACCCCATTGAGGAGCCGGGCGCAATAATTGTTTTGTCCCTTGATTTACTGGTCTGCATTAATTACAGAAATCGAGTTCCTGCTCTTTGCAGACGACCTGGTCCTGCTGTCGCCCACAGAACAGAGGCTGCGGCAGAACCTGGCACTGCTGGAGCAGCACTGTCAGACCTGGGCGCTGACAGTCAATCTGGACAAGACCAGAGTTATGGTTTTCCAGAAAAAAAGCCAGACCTCAGGGAAACAGGTACAAATTCACACTTAACAACAACACATTAACACCTAACAAGGGGAGCAGGGCCGAATTAGGCCAGTACCCACTATTGTTAAACATACAGAAAAGAATATTAAAGTATTGGCTTTAGTATTAGCCATACAGAACATTAAAGTGCCCCTTTCCATTCAGCGGGTGTCTGAGCCGCTGTGTCCTATCTTCTGACAGTCGCTGTTGTGAATGTCTGTAGAGTGTATCTTATTTTTATATTATATTCCCTATTAATCAAACTCTAAGAGTATGTATCGGCTTGTCCCCCCCTCCCGCCCCTCTCTGTGTACAGTAGAGCCTCCTGTCCAGCCAGCACGTCCAAAGACATTCACAATTATTACTTGTTTTTCAGGAAGTTAAAAAAAACACTTGAGTTACTTATCCAGTCTCTCAAAATAAAGTTATTTTTCAAGCAATGCAACAAACGTCGGGCAATGTGTTTTTTTTTAATCCAACATTGACAGCCACATCTTAAATCTTGTGAGTCAGCTCTTTTTTCTCTATTTGAATTGTGGCGAATCAAACAACTTGGGATAACAAGTGGTCTCAAAGTCACCGAGCTCACAGAGCTTCAACAACAGATGACAATTCCCTTAGTCCTTCCTTAGTCTTCCTGAAATTGTCAGATTATGAGTGAATAAAAGCATCTTATTAAAAACACATTTGTGTTTGTTTGGGAGCTATATTATGTATTTTTCATATGTAAGATATAATGATGTGTTCCCGCTTACACATCGCACGACTTTAAAAGCTAGAAAAACAGGTTTCGATTCACATTATCTGGCGAGCCTTGTTTTGTCAAAGGACAGCACAAAAAAAACAAACAATACACGGGGGGGGAGGGCAAGCGAGAGAGAGAGTTTTTTACATTCTGTCAAAAAAACCCAAATCACCCGGGGCAGAGACTCTGGGGGGATCATTGTGTGGTACAGAGCGGAGCTCAGTCAATCCAGACAAGTACAGTAGTAAAGAGAGAAAAGTCAACAATTGATTTAAGGACGATCTGTCAAAGTGCAATGAAATACAATATTGTTGTTGTTGCTGTTATTGTTGTTTTTATCCTGTAAAGCGTTTTGAGAAGCCACCTTTAAAGGCGATATATAAAAGCACTGATTCTTATGGAATGTGTTCCGCCGGGGAACAAGTATAACCTTGTTCATGCACAAACAGTGGCATGTTACATTATTAATTTGGGTGTCTCCTCTTGCCAGAAAGCTCTAAATTGCATTTTGAGTGCGGTTTTTGACTTTTTTTTAAATTGCAACCCGTAAATAAAGCTGATACTGTTTAGACTTATATTAGGATTACATACTTTGTGAAAAGTGATAGTCTTTTAACCTTTTCTGTGAATTCGCTTGTTATCTAACAAATGCATACTTTTTGAATTTGATTAACAGGGAATATAATATGGAATTGCGTATCTAAACAAATTAATAACGATATAATTATATTCATGTACTGTCTGGCGGAATAAACTGAAGAGGTTAGTTAATGCGACACGGGATTACTTTCCACCCCCTCTACATTCTCAGAGTAGAACAGACTAACCTTCTAATGAAAGACGGTCCACCCCCCACGGACAGGAAAAGTGCCCACAGGCACTTAAACTTAATATGGTCAGTAACAGTAAACAGTAACATGGTCAGAAGGAGCACGTACAAACGTTTCCGAAATAACCACATGTAAGACTCTGATGCTTAAAATGTTTAGGGAGAAAGTGGAATACTGGTGTGTATTTTTTCTTTGAACTACCAATACCAGCCATATACAGTCTGTAACGTAGGGATTTCTATATGTCTTTATTTAGTGGTTACATATTTTGACAAAGGCTAAACTTTTAGCTTCAGTAACGCGTACATATCTCCCCTTTTTATAAAATGACATGGTTGAAAACTGTTCCAGAGCCACTGTTGTTTCATCAGTGAAAAGTACATCATGAAATGCCTCTCCTTGTTCAATCCACTGGAAAAAAGAAAAGGAGCATAAAGCGTCTGATGGTCATAAACAATATTCATTTAGGAACAGCATCAGAGATATGTTTTTAACTGCACTGCATCGGAGAGAATACCATAGTGTGTTTTTTTTTTACTCCCTGGCGGAAACTGGCTTCCATAAGAATCAGTATGGCTCAGAGATTAAATAAAACTTCACTCGCACCAAACAAATGTATATTTCTAAATATCACAACATGATCGAATTTAAGTCATTTTAATAACAATGAATAGTCACCTAGGCGTTACAATATAAACATTTATATTGATTTAAATCGCGTTTTGATTTAAATCTCAAACGTGGGTTTAAATATATGTGTTTTTTGATTCACAATAATAATAATAATAATAATAAACTTTATTTTATATAGCGCCTTTAAAGGTGGCTTCTCAAAGCACTTTACAGGATGACAATAACAATAAATAAGAAGACTACAACAAAGAAGATTTCACAAGATAGGACATAATTATAATTACAACAATACAACAATAACAATAGAGGAGACCGTGGAAGGTGGTATTAAGAAGAGCAGAGGGGTGAAGAATGGAACCAGTTAAGTAAAGACTTTTCTGAAGAAGAAGGTTTTGAGTCTGGATTTGAAGGAGTTTAGAGAAGGTGACTCTCTAATATCCTTGGGCAAAGAGTTCCAGAGCTTGGGGGCATAGCAGGAGAAGGCCCTGTCGCCCATACAATGTAGACGGGCTTGGGGGACAGTAAGGAGGGCAGAATTTGAAGAGCGGAGGTTGCGAGGTGGGGAGTAGGGCGATAAAAGTTCAGACAGGTATTGAGGTGCCAAGCCATGTAAAGCCTTATAGGTGAGCATGAGGATTTTAAAGTCTACGCGGAATTTGACCGGAAGCCAGTGCAAGGACTCCAGGATAGGAGTAATGTGAACACTTGCACTAGACCTGGTCAGGATTCTGGCTGCTGAATTTTGGACATACTGCAGCTTGTTCAGAGTAGATTTAGATACCCCAGGGAGTAGAGCATTGCAGTAGTCAATTCGAGAGAATACAAATATGTTGATCAGCTTTTCAGCCACAGTTAATGATAGCATAGGGCGTAGTCTTGCGATATTTCTAAGGTGAAAAAAAGATGTTTTGACAGTAAGCTGTACATGTGGGTCGAATGTTAAGCCAGAATCGAATATAACCCCAAGGTTTTTCAATTTTGATTGAAGCTCAAGTACAGAGCCATCTACAGACAGGGTTACAGGACTGGCTTTACGAAGTTGATGGGGGGTACCAATAAGCATGACTTCAGTCTTGTCACAGTTAAGATGAAGGAAGTTTTGAGCCATCCAAATTTTTATGTCAGAGATGCAATTAGATAGAATAGAGACAGCCACATCAGTGTCGGGTTTGGTATGGATGTATATTTGAGTATCGTCAGCGTAAAAATGAAAGCTGAGGCCATGTGATCTTAAAAGCTGACCAAGTGGGAACATGTAAATGCTGAAGAGCAAGGGGCCCAGTACTGAGCCCTGGGGGACACCAGACTTGACAAGACCAATTTCAGACCTGTACCCGTTGAGAGAGACAAAGTGACAGCGATCAGTGAGGTAAGACTTAAGCCATTTGAGGGCAGTGTCAGAGACTCCAAACACAGTCTCAAGACGAGAAAGTAAGATGTTATGGTCAACAGTGTCAAAGGCAGCACTGAGATCAAGAAGGATGAGTATAGAAAGAGAACCAGAATCAGAAGCTATTAGGAGATCATTGGTGACTTTGACTAGGGTGGTTTCTGTGCTGTGAAGTTGACGGAAGCCAGATTTGAGGGGTTCGAAAAGGTTGTTTGTCATGAGGTGGTTATGTAACTGAAGTGTGACAGCACGTTCTAGAATTTTACAGAGAAAGGGTAAGTTGGAGATGGGGCGGAAGTTGTTAAGATTGTCGAGAGCCATGTTAGGCTTCTTTGGCACGGGGGTAATAGCAGCAGTTTTGAGGACCGTTGGTACAATGCCGGTGCTCAAGGATTCATGTATTATATTGAGGACAATGGGACAGAGAGAAGAGAAACAGGACTGGAATAAAGTGGTGGGAATGGGATCTAAAATAGATGTGGTGGGTTTCATGCACGTAACTAGTTTGTTTAGGGATGCTGAGTCAAGAAGAGAGTAGCTGGAGAGACGGGAACCAGAGAAGTTGGATGAGGAGGGAGGAGGTATGGAAATTATATCCGTAGTGGAGAGAATGTGATGCCGGATGTTGTCAATCTTAGAACTAAAGAAATCTAAGAATGTGTTGCAAAGTTGTGATGAGGCAGGTAATGTGGTAGGGCAGTTTGGCTTGAGCAGTCTGTTGATGGTGGAGAAAAGATGTCTGGGGTTGTTTTGGTGATTTTCAATGATGTGAGAGAAGTAGGTGGATCTAGCAGACTCTATAGTAACCTTATAATCAGATAAGTAATCTCTCCAGGCCTGATAATGTACATTTAGGCCAGAAAGTCACCACCTACGCTCAAGTTTGCGAGAGGCTGCCTTCATGAATCGCAGATGGTCATTGTACCAGGGGGCAGGGCGAGAGAAGGAGATGGTTCGAGTTTTTAAAGGGGCAAAGGTGTCGAGAGTAGATAAAAGAGCATTGTCAAGTAACTGTATTTTGTCCTCTAGAGGGTCAGAGGAAGAGAAACAGGATAAGGAGGACAGAACAGAATTTGCAAACCTTGGGTGATCAATTGATCGCCAGTTGTGGAAATTTACAGAGCGTGGGGAGGAGGTGTTAGAAACAGGTAATTCCAGATTGAAGAGAATGGCTAAGTGGTCAGAGAGGCCTAGATCAAGGGGAGAGCAGTGGGAGACAAAGGAGTCATTTGCAATAATTAGATCTAAGGTGTGTCCTTTGTTATGTGTAGGGGTACAAACAAACTGAGTAAGGTCAAAGCATCCCAAAAGAGAAAGGAAGTCTTTAGCCAGACTGGAAGAGGTTGAATCAATGTGTATATTAAAGTCCCCTAGAATAAGGATCCTTTTAAATTTAAGGGATAAGAATGAGAGAAAATCAGCAAACTCACCTAAGAAGACTCCACTGGGTTTGGGTGGTCTGTAAACTGTGGCAATAATAGTAGATTGGGGGATAGAAACATTTAAAACAAGACACTCAAAAGAAGAGGGAGGAGGTATAGTTATAGGACTTAAATGTAAAAAAGGTTGTAAATAACAATGATGCCCCCGCCTCTGCCTGAAAGACGCGGAAGGTAAAACAAACCATATCCAGGAGGAACTAGTTGGTTGAACAGGAGTCCATCGTTTTGTTTGTGCCATGTTTTGGTTAAACACAGAAGGTCCAGTTGTTTTTCTTTGATAATGTCACATAAAAGAAGAGCCTTGCTGTTAACGGAGCGGGTGTTGAGTAGCGCTGATCTGGCCAGTCTCGGGGATGCAGGGGGAAGCGGAGTGCGGTCCAGGTGCGGTAGTGAGAGGAGATTTTTTAGATCGGCGCCGGTACGTGATGGACTTACAGACTGCGCCGAAAGGCAGGGATAGAGACTCCGCAGGCAGACGAACGAAAAAAACGGCGTCCTGTGCTGCGATGGATGTAGCGAGTCGGTCGTAAAATCCCAGTAAAACGGCAGTAATCGAATGTGTCTTTGACCAGGAAGTAGCTTTGTTTTAGTTGAAGAAGTTGCAGTGCAGTGTACCTCAGAGACATGATCGATGAATCGAGACGGGAAGGAAATCCAGAGAAGGCGGTAGCAAGTGGTGAAGGTCTTCAGTTGAGTAAGTTCACAATGCAGTGGAAGTCGCATTTGTGAATTTGTAACGTGGAGCGGATAGCGTGAAGCGGATGAAAATAGATAAATTAGAAATCAGTGTAATCGAGGAGAAAAGGGAAAAAAAACTTAACTAAGTAGATAAAAATGAAAAACTGGTGAGAGGAACGGCAGCCAAATGCGCCAGCATTCCCTCTCGACCGGAACCAATGTTGAATGTTGACAAGTGCAACATAAATTGATATCTTTGTCTTCTAAGTATCTTAATAAACTTTCAGCATAGCTTTCTCCCCGTTTAGATTTATTTTTCTTAACTAGTATACTTTAGATCTTTTTTTCTGAACCGGGGAAAATCTGATCATGTTTCTCTATAACAATAATAAAAAACATTATTTTACATATCCCCTTTATGTGATATCACCTTAAGGACAGCACATACAAGGGTTAATTGCACAGTGGACCGCGGAAAGAAATAAAATAGTCTTCTTTAGGTGTGAGGGCAGGAGTGGATCGAAGAAGGCATAATCAGCAAATTAGGAAAACAAAGAACAGGACAGGTGAGACGTTTATCCAGAGAGCGAGTGATCAGAAAAAGAACAGCTGTTACGCCCAGGTTTTACGCTCTCTCTCTGCTGAATGACTAAAACTATTTTATTAAAAACGCGTTTGTGTTTGTCTGAGTATTTACTTTGTAATCTGTGGTTTACATCTACTGTATTGCTTTGCGATGCCACTTTTAAAGGTGATATGTAAAATAAAGTTTTTTATTATTGTTATAGAGAAACATGATCAGATTTTCCTGGTTCAGAAAAAAGACGATTAAAATCTGTAATCTTTCCACTTGTATGTCATCGGAAAATACAAGAAGTTTCTGCTTTCTGTAAGGGTGGTATCAAAAAGTAATCTAAGTGGTGAGAAGGCTGTGCTCCTCAAAGCGCTTTACAGGATAAAAACAATAACAACAATAGTGTTAAGCTGGGCAAACGATTTTTTTATAGAAATACAAAATGAGATATAATGATGTTCCGGCTAAGACATTAACGAGTACAACCCCCCTCTCTGCGCTAGTGCTGGCTGTAATGAATTAAACCGGTTTCACCGGTGTTGATGTAGAAAAAGTGATTCGGTTTATGAGCAATCTAATTACTTATTCGTTTAAAACGCTATATAAAATAAAGTTTATTATTAATTTGCTGGACAGAGCAGTGAACATTATTATGGATAAGACAAAGATAACGATCCTGATCAGTTTAGAAATCTGTGTACGTTGTAAGGTTTTTACTTCTTAAACTTTTAAAGTACACGTTTCGAATAGAAAGAAATCATCTTCCTGGTACAGTATGTATAGCAAACCAGCACGTCTTTTTTCTCCAATCAGAGGGGTTAGACGCTCGGTTAAAAGCAAAGGAGATTGTCTGTTATAGTGGACATAAAAACAAGAGTTCGCTGGCATTATATCCTAGAAGACACAGACCGGCGCCAGAACGGGAGAATGCCCGCAGCGTAAAAGAAAATGCCTGATGAACTAGGGATTGGACAGTTTCCAAGTGCTTGTACAGTCGATGGAAATGTTCAAATAAATGTGCAAAAGAAATAAACAAAATAATCATTTATTTCTTTATCATATTGGGTAGCTAATGTCCTCTCTTTGCTAGTTAGTGGCTGTGTTTCTGCGTTGGGTAGCAACGGGTGACTGTTCTCAGGCGGAAGATGTAAACAGCTTAATTTTTGTGTTAAATAATTTTTTAAAATTAAAATTCATTCTATACAGCAATCGCATATTTGGGTACCGTTTCATAAAACTTTCACGCTTAAAATGTTTAGGGAGAAATGGAAGACAGGTGTGTATTTTTTCTTTAAACTACCAAGACCAGCCATACACAGTACAGTTTACGTACATACAGTAATGTTTATGTTCCTAAATTAATATCGTTTATGACCTTCAGATGTGTTATGCTCCTCTTCTTTTTATGCTCAGCTACTAAAAGTTCCCTTTAGTGGTAAAATTCCATATAAATATTCAAAACTAAGCGGATTAAAATGTGCACAGTAAAGACATTAAATGATTAAATCTTTTCACTACCAACCAATGCACCACGAGTGCTCCTGTCGGTCATTTTGGCCAGCCAATCACTTACCGCGGTGCCCTACGGTGCCCCGCGGTGGCTTGTGGGTAGATTACCGTACCGCGGGTTTGTACCACGCATTTTGAATGGCTGCATCTGTAGGAGAACATTCCCACTCGTCCTAAAGTTCCCAAAATCCAGCACTGAGCGTAAACAAAGTGTCTTAGTAGCATGGGAATGCTAACCCTAACCCTAGCTGGAGTTTGAGCAATCCAGCACTGAGCGTAAAAAGATGAGTCAAAGTAACGTCTAATCGGATTAGTTTACTTAGAGCTGGTTCAGAGTTTGCTCAAGAGTTTACCTTTTACAGATGCCCCAATAGAACGTTGGGGGTGCACGCTTCAAGGCGCCTTACAGCTGTAGGGAGTGATTAGAGACGATTCGTGGCGTGTGCTTGTTCCCATATACTGTAGCCCCGGGTTGCAGTGCTAGGATGATGTACAATACCGCTTCGGCACGTAACAGCGTTATATGCAAGTGCGGGACGTGAGGGTTTTAGTTTGTTCCTTTTGTTTTGCTCTGCTTTGCTTTGTTTTGCTTTCCATCGAGTTGGTAAGAGCGTAAATAAAAAGGCGATTCCTGCGTCTAACACTAATGTAAGAGCTATTTCAAGTGCGGCGTGGTGCAGCTTTTAAAATGCTTGTGGGCATTTCTCTGTTGTTGATTCTTTTATTGCGTCTAACAAAGTGCCATTTTCATGTCCGGACGGGGAGACTTTATCATTCCAACATGAAGCCACCCTTAAGTCCTCTGAGGCGTGTCTGTCTGCAAGGCTTGTATTTTGGAAATGTTCTTTTGAAACGGAGAAAGACTTTGCAACAGGCTTCTGCCGGTGCCTCGCGAGCCACGTAAGATTGTAGCAAGAATGCAGCAGCAGTGGGGCTTGCTGTAGTTGTGGCCGAGTGGTTAAGGCAATGGACTAGAAATCCATTGGGGTCACTCTGCGCAGGTTTGAATCCTGCTGACTATGTTGTTTGCCTCCTGTCATTGTGTGCTGGCGTGAGCGAAGAAATGTGCCTTTCTGCTTTTCCTGGTGGTTTTAAAACGTGAAATCGCTTGTACCCGCTGCCTTGGAAATAAATTCTTCAGTGTCCGCGAACGGCATTTTGCAGCTGGAAGCAGATGTCGACGCTTTTTGCACTGAGCGGAAAAAAAAAGTGTCTTTTTTGGAGATCCTGACAGTGATCATTGGTGGTTCAGTGGTAGAGTTCTCGCCTGCCACACGGTAGGCCCGGGTTCGATTCCCGGCCAACACAGTGGATTTTGCAGCGAGCGGCTCCATCACTTGCATCCCCTTGCTACTCGCAACTGAAAACCCACTGAAGCTAAGCAGGTGTGAGCCAGCTCAGTACCCGGAAGAGGGTGAGCTACAGGGAAAAACAAAGCTTCCAGCTGGAAGCGGTGTTAATGGAGCCAGCGGTGGGGCGCTCGCCCTGAGGTCTGTGCGGGTCCCAATGCCCCAGTATAGTGACGGAGACGCTGTGTTGTAAAAGGGCGCTGTCTTTTGGATGAGATGTAAAACCGAGGTCATAGCGCTCTGTGGTCATTAAAAATGACCACCAAAACCTTTGACAAAAGCTCTTGGTAATTGATGGTCTTCAATTATGCTTCTCCTTTAGGTACATTTTAAATCAGCTGAAAAATGCTGTGAAATGGGGGGGCACTTCAGGCCAGTGTAGGATTTGGGTTACAAGAACCATTAAACCGCACAGAAAGCCCGTACACTGAATTGCATGGCTTTCTATTCAAAGGAGGACAAAAGAAATTCCCTGAGTTCAATTTTTTGCAGCACAGAGAGGACCACTGTCGTGAGGCCGGTTAGCTCAGTTGGTTAGAGCGTGGTGCTAATAATGCCAAGGTTGTGGGTTTGAGCCACGTATGGGCTAGGTCATTTCCTCCTATGTTACCAAAGCTGTTAGGTTTCTTTCCGTGGTGAGATGGGTTGTCATGCAAAACTGCCACATAGTGCTGTGAAATGGAAATCTAATAAGTAAATTGAGTCTTAAAATGTAGAGAGCTATGCAAAAAGTATGTTGGTGCTTTTAGAAAATATATTTCAAGGATGTAACTGCTGTGCTGCAGTACGAGCAGATTTTTAGAAAACAGTGCGTCAACACAGTACGCACTGTTTAGGTTACTTTAGAAGACAATGTACCAAAACAATATATGCTGTCTGGGTCATTAGATTAGCCAAAAGTAACTGATAAGCTTTGAAAAACAAATCTAGTGGTGCTTCTTCTTTCATTTTATGATGTAATCTGTTTTGTCTTAGGGAAAGGGGAAGTGTTAGAAGGGACAAAGTGCTGAGCTTTCTCTTACAGCACAACATCTTATAAAAACCCTGTACTGCTTGTAACAAATGGTGTCTCTGGTTGCACTTTGAAATAAAGACCTTACTCAGGTGAGAACTCTCTCTTGTGGCTTTCTTGATAGTTATATTTCCATGACAATTTGGGGGCTCGTCCGGGATCACAAACCTGAGCGCGGACGGATGCTGAAACTCCATCCTGGCCTGGACAATTTTAGCAAATTGGACGGACCTCGGAGGATAAACTGTTTGTCCTTCCAGAGACGTGTCTGGAGAATTCACTGCTGTCTGACGTCAGTAAGTGATCCTTTTAATGAACCTTTTGTTTTACGATTAAGAAATCTTGCTCTAACCCTGGGGCTTGAGTGAGTGAGTCTGGAACTCAAGTAAAAAGACGATTCAGAATATTTTCTGTGGTTTTGTTGCAGAGAAAGAGGAGGCCGGTGAGGATGTTCTCACGCGGGTTTGATGAGTCCAGGACTCATATAAAGAACTTATCTTAACACAGACGTGTGGTTTTTGCTCTGCGGAGTAGTTAATGTGATAAGGGTCTAAAGTAAGGCACCGATCGGTAAAAATGGGAAATGAAAATTCAAAGACGAAAACAGGACCGAGCGGTCCAGCGAAGTACATGTACAAAGAATTTGGAGGGGAATAAAGTGTCTTCCATCGTGGAGTAAGTTAGGTTTTCCAGAAAATGGTAGTTTTAGTACCAGGCAGATACAACAACTAGAAGAACAGTTAAAAGAAAAAGAGAAAAAGGGAATTAAGAAAGTCGACTGGAAGTGTTTTGTGTTGTGGAAAATTGAGGAGCAAGTTAGAGAAAGACAAAGTAAGTTAGGCAATAGTGGGAAGAAAACTGAAACGCCCATGAATATAGTGGGAAGAGAATATGGGTTAATATACTGTCAACCTTTTACTGATAATATGTCAGGATGGACAAATGAGAGATGGCCCTGTGCAGGTAGTTTTCAGCCATGGGCCATACGATTATTACACGAAACGACAGATTCACTTAACCCAGAGGGAGATCCCGGGTGGGATTTTGAGTACATGTGCAGATGTGTAAGTGTGTGGGAGGAATGTGCTAAGAGGCATTATTCAGGATGGGGTAAGAAACCTGAACAGATGATGTTGAGCACTACTAAAGTGTATCCCGAATTGGATTGTCTTGCAGTAACTATTGCTCCTGTGACTACCCTTCCGTCGCCTCCACCATATGGGGAGGGCCAACCGGCTTCACCGTATAATAGGCGACGGGATGAAAGAAAGGGTGACACGGAGGGGATGCTCTCACCGTCCCGCACAAGGAGAGGAGTGCGGTATGGTGGGGGTCGCTCCGCCGATCCTTCCGCCGTTCTGTGTCCCCAGTCCATGGAGGAGGGAGAGGGGGTGCTCCACATGCCAATGATTGAATGTCCTAATCCCCGCACCGGTGATAATGAGGAACCTACTGTCCTCGTTTATCGCCCATGGAAATTAACTGAGTTGGCGGCAGTTATTGGGGAGCTGCCAAACCCCAAAACCACTGGGCGTAAGTACACGACAGCCCTGAGACGGCTGGTAGCACAAACCAGACCCACGAGTGGAGAGCTAGAGACTATTTTTATAAAGACTTTGAAGCTTGATTATGGCAATGTAAGGGGAGATGGTCAAAATGAGTTTAGCCCTGACCACCCATACAGCAGCGATGCTGGCAGTGACTATCAGACCCAGCTTAATGCCATATGTCGCAGAATAGAGGCAAAATACTCGGGGAAAGTGGATTGGGTAGTGCTGAGGCGAAGTAACCAGAAACCCGGGGAAACCTGTAATGACTTTTTGGAGAGACTGACTCCTCTCTTCAGTAATCTTAGTGGCCTGCCTGAACCCCCAGCAGGAGGGGCAGGGTCAGTTTATAAAACCCAACTCACTAACCTTTTTGTAGAGTGACTGCTTCCAGAAATAGGTGGCATGGTAAAAGCTACCTGTATCGGCTGGGACACTCCCCGATTAGCAGAAGTATGTCGCCATGTTTATCATGCTGAAAGACAGCTCACAGACAAGAGAGAGCGAAAAGCCCGAAAGGATAATCATCAGCTTCACCAGCTGCAAATGGCTCAGTTACAGTTTTACCAGGGTGAGCAGAACAGAGGGAGAGGACAGCGCACCCGGCGAGGCCAAAGAGGAAGAAGCAGAAGCCCGAGAGGGGACTTCCAGACTTGCTTCAAGTGTGGACGGAAGGGACACTGGGCTCGTGACTGCCCCGAACATAACACAGCAAAACGAAGAAGCGACGGCAACAACTGGGATCTACCACCACCCCCTCCACCTGAGGTAACCGTGAGATCACCCTGGCAGTAGGAAAAAAGGGACTGACGTTCATCGCAAGCTGAGCTAGGGCCTGAGGGCACCGAGACTTTTATCTTACCTGCCCTCTCTCCCCCGTCTCAGCTACCCAAGGTCACTTTATACATAAATTGAGACCCATATGAATTTTTAGTGGATACCGGAGCCACACACTCATTATTCAGGGACAATATCTATAGGTTCGACCCCTCCTCAAAATCCATTTTTAACAATAGGAGTAACGGGACATCCCACAAAGTCTTATTTTACTGCACCCCTGACAGTGGAATGCCAGCAGCATGGGTTTGGGCCTGGTAACCACTCCTTCCTCCTTCCTAAAGAGTGCCCTGTTAATTTGTGTGGCAGAGATTTACTCTGCAAAATGGGCCTCACCGAATCGTCTGTTCAGAACAAGGGCTTGAGCTAACCCGCAATGAAGACTGCTTGCCACACACCATGTTATTACAACACTCATCCACAGTCCCTGACTACTATTACAGCTGGGACTTAGTGCAGGATGAGGAACAAACGCCACAACTTCTTTTACAAGAAATAAAAAGACTGTGGTCAGGCCAGGGTGATTTTCAGGACGTGAGTAATTTACATTGTACAGCAGAGGTTAGTTTTAGAGGTCCAGCTGAGGAATTTGAGATGGTGTGGTTCGGTGACGGACTGTGTAGTGATAAGATAAAAAGCAATGAGTATTTAATTTCGGCAGACTTTGCAGCATTAGCTATTAACTTAACAGAAGAGCAGAAGACACTTTATCGAGCGGGAACGCACCCTCATGTTTCCCTTGCTAAAGCATCAGGTTTTCGCTGGCAGGACGTGGGCAGTTTTGTCCAACGGTGTGTTGAAAGCTGCTCGTGGTCAGCTCCAGACTCTAGGAGAGTTAAATATAATGCCACCCTCCAGGCCAGTTGGTGCCCATACTCAGCGATCCTTCAAACCTGGAGGACAGTGCATCTCACGGCTCCAGATGATCAGATGGGTGCATTATTTGTGTCTACCCCTGTTGACACTTCCCATCCCGCACTAGAGGGGGTGCCCAGCTCCCTCTGGGCGGCTCACAAATATGATGTGGGATTAATAGAGGGGGCTTCCCCGCTCGAAGTAAAACCCAAGTCCACCTATGGGCCGAGTAAGCCCCAGTATCTGCTCAGGCCAGACGTTGAAGTTGGGCTCAAACCTGTGGTTGAACAGCTGGTCGCCGCAGGAATTTTGATTCCCTGCCCAACATCTCCCTGTAACACTCCACTGTTCCCCGTTAAAAAGGCTGATGGGGAATCCTGGCGCCCGGTACAAGATTTAAGAGCAGTAAATACACCCATATATGCTCGAGCTCCTGTAGTTCCAAATCCAACCACTATTTTGTCATCTATCTCCGGGGACTCAAAAGTTTTTTCTGTAATAGATTTGGCAAATGCATTTTTTAGTATCCCAGTACACTCTGAGTCCCAGTTCTGGTTTGCTTTCACGTTTCAAGGGAAAAAGTATACTTGGACTCGTATGCCTCAGGGGTATGCCGAGGCTCCTACTGTATTTTCCTCTGCATTGCAGTACTGTCTCTCAGGGTTTGGTTTTAAAAACGGTAGTACACTTGTGCAGTATGTTGACGATTTGTTGATTTGCTCTCCAAGTGAAAGCGCTTGCGTTCAGGATACTAAAGATCTTTTAAATTATCTTACCAGTACTGGAAATAAAGTTTCACTATCAAAGCTGCAGCTTGTAAAAAAGAATGTATGATATTTAGGTCATGACATTTCTGCAAATTCACGCTCAATTGGCACGGAGCGAATAAGTGCGATCCAAAAAATTCCAAAACCCTGCACCAAGAAGGAAATGATGTCCTTCTTAGGTTGCACAGGTTACTGTAGGGCGTGGATACCTGGGTATGCAAAAATAGCACAGCCATTGTCTGACATGGCGCACGCCTCAGGCCTGAATATGACTGACAGACTGACTTGGACTGAAGAAGGGGAAAACGCTTTTGGTGAACTCAAGACTGCACTGATGTCTGCCCCTGCATTGGGCATTCCTGATATGACTAAGGGGTTCACTTTATGTGTTGACGAGAAGTCTGGTTTCTACAGTGCTGTCCTTTTACAAGAACACGGAGACCGTCTTAAACCAGTTGCTTATTATTCTCAGCGACTTACCTCTGTAACCAGAGGCCTCCCAGCCTGCCTACGTGCTGTAGTGGCAGCAGCTGCAGCTGTCATGGCTTCTGCCTCTTTGGTTTGTTATCGTCCGCTGAAGCTTTTAGTTCCACATGCTGTGGCTTTCATCCTCCTTCAGAGTAAAACTTCACATTTCTCTTCCGCGTCTACTCTTCACTACCATCATGTCCTTTTATCTCTGCCACATGTTACTATCGAGCGATGCACAGTGTTAAACCCTGCAACCTTGTTGCCCACTCAGGACGAGGGGCGGCCATCACCTCTCAGGTAACCCCCAGGCAGGATCTCTCTTCTTCTCCCCTTCCTAACTCTGAGTTGCTCTTCTATGTTGATGGGTCAGCTCGTAAGGACCCGTCCACCGGATTGAGTCATGTTGGGTATGCAGTGGTCTCTGACCACTCCACTGTCGAGGCTGCTCGCCTCCCTTCGCATTTATCTGCCCAGGCAGCCGAACTTTTGGCTTTAACAAGGGCTTGTGTCCTGGCAACCGGAAAGTCAGTTACTATTTACACTGATAGTAGATACGCTTTTGGGGTTGTGCATGACTTCGGTACTCTCTGGAAGAATAGGGGGTTTCTCACATCACAAGGCACACCGATCCAACACTCCCTCCCGGTAAGCAATTTGCTCGAGGCTATTTTGTTGCCCAGCTCTATTGCAGTGTGCAAGTGTGCAGCACACACCCACTTGCTGGATGAGATTTCAAGAGGCAACTCCAGGGCCGATGCTGCAGCAAAGGCGGCTGCAGTATCCCCTTTTTCTTCTGCACTTTTACTTCCCCTTCTCAGCCCTGAGCCCGCAATGGCTTCACTATCTGACATGCAGGCCCTGGCCACTCCGGCTGAAAAGGCAGTCTGGAAAAGGTCTGGCTTGTTTTCTAATGGGGTCTGGCTAGGCCTGACGGGGAAACCATGTCTTCCCCGACATTTCTTCCCCTACATTGCTAAAGTGACACATGGGCGAGACCATGTGTCAAAAGGAGGGATGGTAAGTATGGTAAGTATGCAATGGGACACGAGGGGATTCACAACTTTTGCAGAGAAATGTTGTAATAAATGTCTCATTTGTGCACAAAACAATGTAGGATGAGGCACTAAAACTCAGGCCTTAGTGCACCCCATCCCAGATGATCCGTTTGATCACCTTATGATGGATTTTATTGAATTAACACCATGTAACGGATACAAGTACTGCCTGGTAATCGTAGACATGTTTTCTAGATGGGTAGAAGTTTTTCCCTGTAAACACGATGATGCTAAAAGTGTGGCTAAGCACTTGCTCCAAGATGTTATTCCCAGATGGGGAATTCCAGGAAAACTTAGCTCAGATAACGGTACCCATTTTGTGAACAATGTCATTACCTTTCTCGCAGATCACATGGGCATTGATTTAAAACAGCATTGTTCGTACCACCCTCAAAGTAGTGGAGCGGTGGAACGTGTAAATGGGACCATAAAAAATAAACTAACAAAAATGATGGCTGAAACAGGAATGAATTGGTTGACGTGCCTCCCATTGCATTGGTCTTGATGTATTTAAGGGCCAGGCCACATTCCACCATAGGACTCTCGCCACACAAGGTTCTTACTGGACGCCACATGAGAATAGGGCTTCCAGAAGTAAAGGGGGAGGCCACAGACCTCACCCACTTAGATGAGTGTTTGGTAGCATATTGCCGGAAAATGTCAAAACTTGTTAGTGATATTCATAAACAGGTTAAAGCTGCGATGCCTGCACCAGACCAGGACCTCTGCCATACACTCCAGCCAGGAGACTGGATTCTGGTGAAAGACTTCAGGAGAAAGAAGTGGTGTTCATCGAGGTGGAGGGGGCCGTGCCAGGGGCTGCTGACCACTGCCAGTGCTGTGAAAGTCGAGGAAAGGGTGCCCTGGATTCACGCTTCCCACTGTAAAAAGGTCACAAACAAACTGAACAAGGCGCAGGAGTGATGTCTCCACAAGGACAGATGGGGATCACCTGCTCGGGACTGATGTGCACAGCCTTTTTCCTTTTTATGTGGAAGCCTGTCACCACCCAGAAAGAGGAAGAATCTAAACGCGAAGCCTCTTTGTATACAAACTGGCTGAATGAAACAAACCATGAATAATGTGGGGGATATGAGTAATTTGTGGTACAAATTTATAAATCATACTGTAAAGTTAAAGAAATTTAATGCATCTTGTTATGTATGTGCTTTAATGCCTCATTCTACAGCCTCACCCATGCGACTTTTTCCCCGACCAGTTGGTAGTCACATTTCTGAATGTATAAGTCTAGTGGCAGGATTTCCAAAGCCAGACCCTAGATCTTTTCCCACCTTTACCATAACATATTTAACCTACTCAAAGGGGCATCCATATGCAAAAGGCCTGAAGAAAAATAAGTCTACTACAGTAGCATTAGGCTTCGTTTCTCCCAGTGATCCAGCAGTGCATTTTGCTATTCACTTCAATGTTGCCAGTAAAAAAGCAGAATGTCCTCCTTTGTGGGATTACCTAAAAAATCACATTACCTGGACTGCTTCTCCTGTTAAAGTAGCAGTTTACCTGCCTTCTAGGGTTAATCACTCTTATTGCTATGAAAACAAAGGTCGCGGCCCCTCAGTAGGAAAAAAAGGAGGCTGTAGCGCCACGGTTACTAACCATACTTTATCTGACGGAACTATGGTTTTGATGGATTGGTATTGGCAATGTGGTGCGAAAGTCTATGATAGCCTTCCTCCCCATTGGAGAGGAGTGTGTGCTCTAGTCACATTACACCACTCCATTCTCATTGTCCCAGTAAACTCTTATTTGTTAAATTCAATGAAGCCCCTTCAGAGGGAGTCAAGGGTTAAACGTGCTCTCAGTTGGGCTGACAGATATGGTCCAGATATATCTAAAATACCAGAGGACAATAGACTATTTACTGCAGCTGAAATGATTTTTTCCTCAGGACTGAGTATTCAGGCAGTAGCTAATGCCCGCTGGTTACAAATTACTCGCTATGAAATGTACTCTTTTATTAATATCACGTTAGAAGGCTTAGACGCTTTCAAACAAGAATTAAGGAGAGTTAGATTAATGGCACTTCAGAACAGGTTCGTGCTGGACCTTCAATTGCAACATCTGGAGGAGTCTGTGCTTTAGTAGGAGACTACTGTTGTACATATATTCCATCAAATGACGATGATTACGGAAATCTTACGCTCGCTATTCAGCATTTGAAAGAACTGAAAGACAAGGTGAACAAAGAAAGAGGCATTAAAGATACACCGGCTTTTCTCTCCTGGTGAGAATCACTGTTTGGGCAAGGGGGAATGTTTTTCTTTAAGTTACTAACACCGATTATAGGGGCTGTGATACTTGTCTTCCTGTTTTTATGTTGCTGTATGACATGTATTATTCCAATGCTTTGAAATATGGTAATGAATATGTTTACGCATCAGTATGTTCTGATAAAAATGCAAGAATCTGAAGTATGGGATCCTCCTGGGAATCCATATGAAGAATCTAACTTTTAACCATTTTCAAGAATAAAAAGGAGGGAATTGAAATGGAAATCTAATAAGTAAATTGATTCTTAAAATGTAGAGAGCTATGCAAAAAATATATTGGTGCTTTTAGAAAATATATTTCAAGGATGTAACTGCTGTGCTACAGTACGAGCAGATTTTTAGAAAACAGGTTACTTTAGAAGACAATGTACCAAAACAATATATGCTGTCTGGCTCATTAGATTAGCCGAAAGTAACTGATAAGCTTTGAAAAACAAATCTAGTGGTGCTTCTTCTTTTGTTTTATGATGTAATCTGTTTTGTCTTAGGGAAAGGGGAAGTGTTAGAAGGGACAAAGTGCTGAGCTTTCTCTTACAGTGCAACATCTTATAAAAACCCTGTACTGCTTGTAACAAATTGAGTCTCTGGTTGCACTTTGCAAAGTGGCAGCAGGGCTCCCAATATTGCAATATTGAAATAAAGACCTTACTCAGGTGAGAACTCTCTCTTGTGGCTTCCTTGATACAGATGCAGCCATTCAAAATGCGCGGGCGATACCGCATTATTTTCCGGTATGCTGTACGCAGTCTACCGCAAGCTACCGGTAAATACCGCGAGTTACCGGTAAATACCGCTAGCAAAATAATAGTATCCGGAATTTCCGCAAGGTGGAGCTAATAAAGCTCAACCTCTCATGTTTGAGCTGTAGCCATCAAAGTCTTTAACGAAGATATTAATAATAGTATTAATAATAAATGACCTTGGACAAGCTGTAAACTCAAAGTATTGCCCTGGTCCACATTCTTTTTTTCATTGACCGTCTTTGTAAAAGTAACGCCACAGCATTTCGCAATCACGCATTTTTTTCCAATCATGCAAAGTACAGTGATTCACCATGCCTTTCACATGCTCATAAAAGAGATTGATTTAGGGACATAAACATATTACCGTATGCAAACTGTACTGTATACAGTATGTATATGTATATTTAATGTCTTAACTGTGCCCGTTTAAGTATTGAATATTCATATCTAATTTTACCACTGAAGGGAAATCTTAGTAGCTGAGCATAAAAACAATAGGAGCATACTGCAACGCGTGTGAAGGCCATAAACGATATTAATTTTGGAACATAAACATACAGTATATGGCTGGTCTCGGTACTTTAAAGAAAACATACACGAAACATGGTTTCATTATGACCAGAATCTTGAGATATTTTTAACTTGATTTACAGTATTTGAGAGGTATGTCTTAACACCGATACTACAGTGCTTAAGTACTACTCACGTATATGTTTCTAGGTTTATATTATGCATTTCATACGGTCAAATTACTTTTGAGCAACTAATAAGAAGCGCGAAACGGTATGCGTTTTACTTTCGTTTCGTGCTGGGACCCGTGGATTGATTAGAGATATCAAGTACATACAAGTCATTTTTTAAATGTTGTAGTTCGTCTTGAAAAAATGTTACGAGTACATCATCTATCAACAATTACACAGGTTCTGTTTCCATATTGCGGATTTTGGTTACGTAATATTATTTTCTAGATTTCACGTTGTGAATATATGATTTGGGCAAACAGAGCCGCAAAGAAGTACATTATGGGTTGTTGTTTTTTTTTGCAGTTTTATCTAGAACAAGCGATGCTTAAACCTTTGTCTGATTCTTGTGAAACTATCCACACGACAGTTACAGTACCTAGGAGTTGACTTCAGTGATGTCACTGATGGGATGTTTCTAAAAATCCATCCTCTGTAAAACGTCTTCTCTAGTTGTCCTGCATATGTATTCGCTAATGAAGCTGTGTGTTCTGAGCCTGGATCTCTACATTTCTGTATGAACCACCTTAGAGGGCTAAAGACAGCTTGTGTTTAAATTGAGTGTAAGGCAATTTATGCTTCTAAAGTCATGGTCAGCATTTTTGTACTGTGCTGTAAACTTGTTCTGTGCCTAGTCACATTATTTTATAGCGTTTTCATAGCGTTATCAAATCTGGTGGCGCTGTGTTAGTTTCCTGACTCCCATGTCACATGGTCTGTGATTGTAACCTGTAATACCGGTTTAATTCGTCACAGCCAGCACTCCGGTTGTAAAGTAGAAGCAGGCGAGATTTCCAGCGAAAAACACCTCCCCCTTCTTCAGGTGTGAGGGTCTTCTGCTCAGAATGAAACGCTAAAATGTAATGTAGGCTCTGAATGGGTTCTGACTTGCTTTAACAAAATATGTTTACAAATCCTTTCACCTGGCATTTTCGTAGTTAGAAATTATGGAACGCTCTGTTAAAAGCAAGGGAGTTTTTATGTCCGTTGCAGTTCTTTTGCAACATGAATATAATTATATCGTTATTAATTTCTTGAGATACGCGATTCCATATTATATTCCCTTTTAATCAAATTCTAAAAGTATGCTTGTTGACTCCGGTATCGCGTTAGTTAAAGACTTCGATGCTTAAAATGTTTAGGAGAAATGGAATACTGGTGTGTATGTTTTCTTTAAAGTACCGAGACCAGCCATATACTGTATGTTTAAGTTCCAAAATTAATATCGTTTATGGACTTCACACGCGTTGCAGTATGCTCCTATTCTTTTTATGCTCAGGCACTAAGTAAAAGGAGATGCTTCATATTGCTTGACTAATTTTAAAAACTAAGTTAGAAATGCAGACGCTCCCTCGGTGCGCTGCTCTGGTGCGCCGGCTCTTACACAGTGCCTGTCTGCCGTAAGCGTTACAATATACATACCCAACACTGCTTGTACCCATCTGTCATGCAAATAAAACACCTTGAATTGAATTGAATTGAGGGGAGAGGGGGGAATACTAAAGGCAATACTGGCTCAATACCCTCGATGGGCTTTGACGTGCTAATGCGTTGGTTTAACAGTCCGGGTGTGGCAGGCTTCCAATGTCAACTCGACTCGATTGGAAGACAATGAACGTATTTTGTGATATTTAGAAATATAAATTTGTTTGGTGCGAGTGAGGTTTTATTTAATCTCTGACCAAGGGAAACGTTTCATTTTTTCAAAGAAATGTTTGTTAAAAAATAAAGTCATAGTTCTATGGGATTCAATCACAGACCATGTGACAAGGGAGTCAGGAAACTACTCTAACACACAGCGCCACCGGATTTAATAACGCAATAAAAACGCTATAAAATAATGTGACTAGGCACAGAAAAAGTTTACAGCACAGTACAATAATAAATGCTGACCATGACTTTAGAAGCATAAATTACCTTACACTCAATTTAAACACAAGCTGTCTTTCTGTATGAACCTCTAAGCTGGTTCATACAGAAAATGTAGAAATGCATTAGCCTGATTATGATTAAAAAACACATAATTAAACACGCGTTTGCGATTTAAATCAGAACACGATTTAAATCAATATAAATGTTTATATTGTAACGCATACTGTCCAGCCTCCATTTCTCTATAAAAATTTACTCTGTTGCACACACACACACAATAGAAGGAGGAACCGCTGTCAGAAGGGAAGATATGTTCAAAATATCGCAAATATCGTTCATGTTGCGATATTTTGAAATATAAAAGTCAATTTATTGTCCATAATATCGCTATTCTATTTTTTCGAAGAAATGTTTGTTAAAAGAAAAGTCCGGCACCAGCTGGATTCGATCACACAACCTCCCAGTTGCTAGTCACGCACCTAGACCAGTCGGCTAGAAGACAGCTCGCATGAACAGGCAGGCGAAAAAGCCCTACACAGCCCTGTCGCAGCACACGAATACCGTTATTAAATTCTTTAGATACGCGATTCCATATTATATTCCCTTTTAATCAAATTCTAAAAGTATGCTTGTTGACTCCGGTATCATGTTAGTTAAAGACTTCAAAGCTTAAAATGTTTAGGGAGAAATGGAATACTGGTGTGTATTTTTTTCTTTAAAGTACCAAGACCAGCTACAGTATATACTGTATGTTTATGTTCCAAAATTAATATCGTTTATGGCCTTCACACGCGTTACAGTATGCTCCTATTCTTTTTATGCTCAGCTACTAAGATTTCCCTTCAGTGGTAAAATTCAATATCTACAACGGGCACAGCAAAGACGTTTTTACTGTAAGTCTTTCTACGACAGACCAACGGACCACGAGTGCCCCTGTCGGTCAACCAATCACGTACTGCGGTGCCACGCGTCATCTTGCGTCATACTGAGCGACGTCACCTGCGGTACGTGTCTGTGACGCGCACTTTGAATGGCTGCATCTGTAGGTAAATTTCCACGACAGCCGACAGACAAGAGTGTTGCGGGAGAAGAGAAAAGTGTTTGAAGATTTAAGTGTCTTAGGTGGAGCCAAAATAAACTGTGACAAATGCAAGTGGGAGGATTTCCAATGCTTAATATGGTAAAAATAAGCGGAAGTTATCTGCCGGTCCTGCACAGTCTGCCATACTTTTGTCATATAAAGTGAAACTAGGTGTCGAACTGGAGCCTCACCTTTTGCATACAGATGCAGCCATTCAAAACAAGATGGCGATACCGCATTATTTATTTATACATCGAGTGTCACATTAAATGACAAAAATGAAGAGAGTTAAAGCAGCTGGAGAGGTTTTCTTACAACTTTTGAGCTGACACAGTTTTGGAAAATGTTTCCTTCACGCTGCACTGTACAACATAGGCAGCCAAGAGTCTCCAAAACAAAACAGAATTGACAGATAGGAGAAAATTCCCACTCGTCCTAAAGATCCCAAAATCCAGCACTGAGCGTAAACAAAGTGTCTAAGTAGCGTGGGAATGCTAACCCTAACCCTAGCTGGAGTTTGAGCAATCCAGCACCGAGCTAAAAAGATAAGTCAAAGCAACGTCTAATCGGATTAGTTTCCTTAGAGCTGGTTCAGAGTTTGCTCAAGAGTTTACCTTTCACAGATGCGTAAAGAAGAATTTTAGGGGTAACAACTCAAGGCGCCTTACAGTTGTAGGAAGTGATTAGAGACGATTCGTGGCGTGTGCTCGATCCCATATACTGTACGCCCCGGGTTGCAGTGCTAGGATGTAGTACAATACCGCATCAGCACGTAACAGCGTTATATGCAAGTGAGAGACGTGAGGGTTTCATCTTGCAGGCTCTACTTCTCTCCTGTAGAAGTAAAGCAGGGCGAGCTTTCGCTCCGGTAAATTAGGTCACGTGTCATCTTCAATCACTTCTAAACACAACATTTGCTGGTGCTAGCTTTCCCCATGAAAAGAGACATTTCCCTTACAGTACATGACATATCGTTTTTTTTCTATCAATAAGTATAGAAATAAAACAAAAGAAAAAACGGTGTCGCCAAAGAATGCCCAGCTCTGTCGCCTTGGGGAGGTGTCAACGGCATTGAGCTCCTTGGACATGAAAAGTGCCAGATAAATGCCATTTCTCATCATTTCTCTTGGCGTCAGTTCTGCTATTAAATGGGACGGAGGCAAGGGGCTCAGAGAGCAGGTTAAGTGCACACCGAACGCAGATGTGTCCAAGTGTCTGTAAAAGCGCGGTGCTCCGCTGGCGCTGTTTCCTAGTGGCTTAAAGTGCCTGCCTGGAAAGCAGGCGATCCTGGGTCTGGATACCAGCGGTGCCTCGCTCTGTGTCTTGTTGTGCCGAATGTATCATTTCAGACAAACATGCACAGCTTGGTTCAGTTTAATGCAAGAATTAATTTCCTTTCTGGAAGAACTTGTTTTTGAAGAAATCCATACAGCTTGTGAAAGATGAAATCCATTTCTTGGTTGTCAGTGGAAAAATATCGCCGGCTGCAAGAAGCGCAAGTGATTGTTTTCCTTGACCATAAACCTGCAAATGTAGGGAGCACAAAAGGCCATCAGTCTCTGTGGCGCAATCGGTTAGCGCGTTCGGCTGTTAACCGGAAGGTTGGTGGTTCAAGCCCACCCGGGGACGCATGTCTCAGTTTTTCCAATGTAAACATCATCACCGCTAAAGAAGATGGCGCAGAAGGCTCCACAGCCGAAACGTGGTGCTTCTTTTCTTCTCTTTTCAGCATGGAGTAAACCTTTGCTTGATCCTTTGCAGCCTACGCATGCTGACACAGCTACCTTTCTCTTAACGCGCCTCAATCATTATTCACCAAAACGATCAGCAGAATATGTCGCCTTTGTGGTGATGTCACTCCTCTGCTTCACAAATGTCCTTAGTGACGGGCCATTTCTTTCGGCCATTTTTCCGGAGCGGTTATTGATTGCTCCATCATTTCCCTCATGCTTTCCATCACTAGATTGAAAAAAAAAAACAGAAACAGGACGACAGGACGACAATCAAATTGCAAAAACTCATCAAAGCACTCGATAGAGTATTTGAATCCACAAGTAGCTACGAGCAACTTTGTCCTGGCTTGCATGAAAGTCGGAAAATGTCAAAAAGAAAAAGATGGTGGCTTTTTCATATTCGTTCTTTTATTTTTAGTTCGTTGGCTCTTCTGTCCATTGTCCTCCTGCCTGGCTCTTGACCTGTGACTGTCTGAACGCACACAGTAGACTTTCAGGTGGGGGATTTGTCCTGAGCCTCTGTGAAAGACCCACCCACCCCCATAAATAACTGCTCTAGAAACACATGAATGCAAAACTAAACCACAGCTTAAAGAGGAGCTCCAACTCAGTGCCATACTAATGTAAACGAAGTAATACTAAGACATGCTCTTATGGATTTGTCTTACCTTGAGATATGTAATTGGATTTCAGGATTAACTTCCACATTCAATGTACTGGTGATTGTTTGCCTGGTCAGTACCTGGGTGGGAGACCTCCAGCGAACAATTAAGCTTGCTGCTGGAAGTGGTGTTAAGAGACTCTTAGGATCTTCCAGAGCTGGCTCAAACATTGCTCAAGAGTATACCTTTCACAGATGCGCAAAGATGAATGATGGGGGTGCACGCTTCAAGGAGCCTTCCAACTGTAGGGACTGATTAGAGACGATCCGTAGCGTGTGTTCGTTTCCATAAAGGCCCCGTGTCTCAACGGTAGGACGGAGTCAAATACTGCCTCGACACGTAACAGCATTATATTAAACCGCAGGACTTGAGGGCTGTTTTGTTTGAATGTTCAAGGCATTCGTAAGAGCGTAGGTCAAGGGCCATTCGTGCATCTCCTGTAACTCGAGTAAAAATGCTATTCAAAGTGCAGTGACTGAAATCGTCGTCCACATTTCTCCGTTGTTGATTTCTTTCTGTCTAAGAAAGTTCTATTTTCATGTCCGAACAAGGAGACTTTATCATTCCAACTTGAAGCCACCCTTAAGTACTCTGAGGTGTGTGTGTCTGCTTGCACTTTTGGCGTAAAAGGTTTCTTAAACGGAGAGCGAACTTGAAAAAAGTTGCCGCCTCCGCCGCCGCCGCCTCGCACTCCCTGTTCGATTGTAGCAAGAAGGCAGCGGGCACAGTGCTTGCTGTAGTCGTAGCCGAGTGGTTAAGGCGATGGACTTGAAATCCGTTGGGGTCTCCCCACGCAGGTTCAAATCCTGCTGACTACGGCGTTCTTTGCATTTGGTCGCGTGTGTGAAAAAGGACCAGCGCCGTTTTGTTTTCGCTGGGGCCTTTAACACTCTAAATCGCCTGGACCCGCTGCCTTGGAAATCGATTCTTCAGCACCCACGAGTGACGCTTTGCGGCTGGACGCAGATAATGATGCTTTTTCTGCAACCAGCTTTCCAGCAGCTCCGTACTGAACCCGTTCTCCATTGCAACATAGCGGAGGCTCTTCACGTCTATAGCAAGGCTGTGTAGGACCGCATACGCCACAGTGACTTTTACACAGACCACATGAAAGGCAAGCAAAATACAGTTTTAAAATTCCAAACACTCACAAGGTCAGAGGAACAGCGATGACCTGAACAGATCTGTTACAGAAGTCTAGGTTGACCTTTTTAGAGCTGTAATTGTATTTTTGTTTAATAGAAGATCAAATCCACTCCCATGTACCAGCACCTTACAGTTTATTGATGTTAATTGTGTTTAAGTAATAAGATTGCTAACGGTGTTGGACTTTAGCTGGTGTTTTTTAGAACAAATTGCTTACTCTTCTGTAAGGAATATGCAGTACGCGCCTTTGTCAGTCATTGCTCACCATACCTGTAACTTTCTTATCTAACTCACTACCTCAAATGGTGAAGGTCCACAAACATAAATGAAAAAAAAAACCCTTGTTGTAGATGAGGTGCACAAAAAAGCAGCCCCTGATAGTGTATAACACATTTATACTATTGCAGAGACACATGTAACACATATATATACTGTATATATATGAAACAGAAACAGGAATCACTTACTCACCTGAAGAATCTCTGTAGGAATATCTAGCATTTATCAATGGAAATAAAAGCTGCTTTAATACAGTGCATGTTCAAACTCAAACCCTCAGCTGCTGTTCTTGTTTGTTTTGTGACAAATTGCAACTGAGCATCGCATGAGCAGTTACGTACCCTTATCTGTTAGGGAATTTCAAGGGATGAGTTAGGTCAGAATGGGTAGGCTGCAAAACAACAAGTAAAGAGTTATTCCAAGATGAAACGTTGTGGCGGTTTTCTTATCTTTTCAGCATGGACTAAACTTTTACGCGTTCCTTATATGCTATATATGTATATATTAGCACCAATGTCGTTCTTAAAAACTAACATGAAATTGTCAGGGACATTCAGCTATATACAAAGAAGAGACAGACAAAGTAATAATTCTATATTAACGTGGCCTACATATTGACGCAATGATCAAACTAACTGACATGTTCTGATTCAGATCCCCTGCAGTTCATGCTAATTAGAACAATAGCAATGCTGAGTCCTCCCCACCCTACTGAGCACAAACTCAGCTGCTCTCCAGTTCTGTTCTGCATGTTTTTTCATTGCAATTGAGCTCGGAGCTGGAGATGATCTCCATACAGTACTGTGTTAACTAGCCCGCACTTGCGTGCTAATTTACTGGTTGTGGCAAATGTTTTTCTCTAGTTCATTTACATGAAGGCAACCTGTTATCGAGGAACCTGAGAGGTTTAAAAGCCTCACGAGCCAGGCAGGACTCGAACCTACAATCTTCTGATCCGAAGTCAGACGCGTTATCCATTACGCCACTGGCCCACGTGACACGCACTTGCACTCCACCACAGAGAGCTCTACACTGCTACTAGTAGTACACTTCCCCATCTAAATTTTCAAAGCAAGAAACTTGTGTTTCCTACTATTTTTAACAGGTTTAAAATATCATCTCCTTAAAACAGAAAAAGTGTTGATGTGTCGTGCTGAAATTCAGATTGATTTTGAATTCAAAGAAAAAACGTTTACTTCCAAAACACCGTGAAATTGTCACATCTTGCAGACAATAGGTGTATTCCATGTTGAAAAGAGAAGAAAGAAAACCATGGAGCCTTTTACAGGTGTGAGGCTTCTTCAGGTGTGAGAAGACCTCACGGCCGAAACGTTGTGTTTCCTTTCTTCTCTTTTCAGCATGCAATAAACCTATTACTTGTTCCTTTGCAGCCGAGGCATGTTAACGTAGCTCCCCAGCTGAACATCTTGCAGACTCTACTTCTCTCCTGTAGAAGTAAAGCAGGGCTTGCTGGGTGAGCTTTTGCTCTGGTAAATTAGGTCACGTGTCATGTTCAATCACTTCTAAACACAACATTTGCTGGTGCTAGCTTTCCCCATGAAAAGAGACATTTCCCTTACAGTACATGACATATCGTTTTTTTTCTATCAATAAGTATAGAAATAAAACAAAAGAAAAAACGGTGTCGCCAAAGAATGCCCAGCTCTGTCGCCTTGGGGAGGTGTCAAGGGCATTGAGCTCCTTGGACATGAAAAGTGCCAGATAAATGCCATTTCTCATCATTTCTCTTGGCGTCAGTTCTGCTATTAAATGGGACGGAGGCAAGGGGCTCAGAGAGCAGGTTAAGTGCACACCGAACGCAGATGTGTCCAAGTGTCTGTAAAAGCGCGGTGCTCCGCTGGCGCTGTTTCCTAGTGGCTTAAAGTGCCTGCCTGGAAAGCAGGCGATCCTGGGTCTGGATACCAGCGGTGCCTCTCTCTGTGTCTTGTTGTGCCGAATGTATCATTTCAGACAAACATGCACAGCTTGGTTCAGTTTAATACAAGAATTAATTTCCTTTCTGGAAGAACTTGTTTTTGAAGAAATCCATACAGCTTGTGAAAGATGAAATCCATTTCTTGGTTGTCAGTGGAAAAATATCGCCGGCTGCAAGAAGCGCAAGTGATTGTTTTCCTTGACCATAAACCTGCAAATGTAGGGAGCACAAAAGGCCATCAGTCTCTGTGGCGCAATCGGTTAGCGCGTTCGGCTGTTAACCGAAAGGTTGGTGGTTCAAGCCCACCCGGGGACGCATGTCTCAGCTTTTCCAATGTAAACATCATCACCGCTAAAGAAGATGGCGCAGAAGGCTCCACAGCCGAAACGTGGTGCTTCTTTTCTTCTCTTTTCAGCATGGAGTAAACCTTTGCTTGATCCTTTGCAGCCTACGCATGCTGACACAGCTACCTTTCTCTTAACGCGCCTCAATCATTATTCACCAAAACGATCAGCAGAATATGTCGCCTTTGTGGTGATGTCACTCCTCTGCTTCACAAATGTCCTTAGTGACGGGCCATTTCTTTCGGCCATTTTTCCGGAGCGGTTATTGATTGCTCCATCATTTCCCTCATGCTTTCCATCACTAGATTGAAAAAAAAAAACAGAAACAGGACGACAGGACGACAATCAAATTGCAAAAACTCATCAAAGCACTCGATAGAGTATTTGAATCCACAAGTAGCTACGAGCAACTTTGTCCTGGCTTGCATGAAAGTCGGAAAATGTCAAAAAGAAAAAGATGGTGGCTTTTTCATATTCGTTCTTTTATTTTTAGTTCGTTGGCTCTTCTGTCCATTGTCCTCCTGCCTGGCTCTTGACCTGTGACTGTCTGAACGCACACAGTAGACTTTCAGGCGGGGGATTTGTCCTGAGCCTCTGTGAAAGACCCACCCACCCCCATAAATAACTGCTCTAGAAACACATGAATGCAAAACTAAACCACAGCTTAAAGAGGAGCTCCAACTCAGTGCCATACTAATGTAAACGAAGTAATACTAAGACATGCTCTTATGGATTTGTCTTACCTTGAGATATGTAATTGGATTTCAGGATTAACTTCCACATTCAATGTACTGGTGATTGTTTGCCTGGTCAGTACCTGGGTGGGAGACCTCCAGCGAACAATTAAGCTTGCTGCTGGAAGTGGTGTTAAGAGACTCTTAGGATCTTCCAGAGGTGTCTGTCCAATAGCACTAGTTGCCTTAGAGCTGGCTCAAACATTGCTCAAGAGTATACCTTTCACAGATGCGCAAAGATGAATGATGGGGGTGCACGCTTCAAGGAGCCTTCCAACTGTAGGGACTGATTAGAGACGATCCGTAGCGTGTGTTCGTTTCCATAAAGGCCCCGTGTCTCAACGGTAGGACGGAGTCAAATACTGCCTCGACACGTAACAGCATTATATTAAACCGCAGGACTTGAGGGCTGTTTTGTTTGAATGTTCAAGGCATTCGTAAGAGCGTAGGTCAAGGGCCATTCGTGCATCTCCTGTAACTCGAGTAAAAATGCTATTCAAAGTGCAGTGACTGAAATCGTCGTCCACATTTCTCCGTTGTTGATTTCTTTCTGTCTAAGAAAGTTCTATTTTCATGTCCGAACGGGGAGACTTTATCATTCCAACTTGAAGCCACCCTTAAGTACTCTGAGGTGTGTGTGTCTGCTTGCACTTTTGGCGTAAAAGGTTTCTTAAACGGAGAGCGAACTTGAAAAAAGTTGCCGCCTCCGCCGCCGCCGCCGCCTCGCACTCCCTGTTCGACTGTAGCAAGAAGGCAGCGGGCGCAGCGCTTGCTGTAGTCGTGGCCGAGTGGTTAAGGCGACGGACTTGAAATCCGTTGGGGTCTCCCCGCGCAGGTTCAAATCCTGCCGACTACGGCGTTCTTTGCATTTGGTCGCGTGCGTGTGTGAAAAAGGACCAGCGCTGTTTTGTTTTCGCTGGGGCCTTTAACACTCTAAATCGCCTGGACCCGCTGCCTTGGAAATCGATTCTTCAGCACCCACGAGTGACGCTTTGCGGCTGGACGCAGATAATGATGCTTTTTCTGCAACCAGCTTTCCAGCAGCTCCGTACTGAACCCGTTCTCCATTGCAACATAGCGGAGGCTCGTCACGTCTATAGCAAGGCTGTGTAGGACCGCATACGCCACAGTGACTTTTACACAGACCACATGAAAGGCAAGCAAAATACAGTTTTAAAATTCCAAACACTCACAAGGTCAGAGGAACAGCGATGACCTGAACAGATCTGTTACAGAAGTCTAGGTTGACCTTTTTAGAGCTGTAATTGTATTTTTGTTTAATAGAAGATCAAATCCACTCCCATGTACCAGCACCTTACAGTTTATTGATGTTAATTGTGTTTAAGTAATAAGATTGCTAACGGTGTTGGACTTTAGCTGGTGTTTTTTAGAACAAATTGCTTACTCTTCTGTAAGGAATATGCAGTACGCGCCTTTGTCAGTCATTGCTCACCATACCTGTAACTTTCTTATCTAACTCACTACCTCAAATGGTGAAGGTCCACAAACATAAATGAAAAAAAAAACCCTTGTTGTAGATGAGGTGCACAAAAAAGCAGCCCCTGATAGTGTATAACACATTTATACTATTGCAGAGACACATGTAACACATATATATATACTGTATATATACAGATGCAGCCATTCAAAATGCATGAGGTATTTCGCGGCATACCCCGGTGGGCGTGTCACAGTATCACGCGGTATGACGCAGTTAACGTGGTGTCACGTGGTTAACTATCTGGCGTTGCCTTGTAAAACCGCCAGGGGGAGCTTAACCTCTCATGTACATTATTTGAGCCTTTAATTTTGAACTGTGTATTACAGCATGTTAATCATCAGTCATTAAAATGTTGGTATATTTTATGAAAGCAAGATTGCTCAGTTGGACAAAAGTACACAACCTACCTTTATCAGAAATATCAAAGCCTTTACTGAAGATATTACTAATAGTATTAATAATGGATGACTTTGGACAAGCTGTATACTCAAAGTATAATTTCTTTAGCACATTTGTACAAGCACTTGGAATCTGTCCAAGCCATACTTTGTCAGGCATTTTGTTTTACTTCAACGGGCATAAAAACTTCCTTGCTTTTAACAGGGCGTTTCATAATTTCTAGCTACGAAAATGATTTAAAATGCGACACCTATCATTCAACTAGAGCTTAAAATATCACAAGGAAAAATACACACCGGTATTCCATTTCTCCCTAAACATTGTAAGCTTCGAAGTCTTTAACTAACGTGATACCGGAGTCAACAAGCATACTTTTAGAATTTGATTAAAAGGGAATATAATATGGAATCGCGTATCTCAAGAAATTAATAACGGTATGATTATATCCGTGTACTGCGGCAGGGCTGTGTAGGGCTGTTTCGCCTGCTTGCGCACGCGAGCTGTCTTGTAGCCTACTGGTCTAGGTGCGTGACTACCAACTGACAGGTTGTGTGTTCAAATCCAGCTGGTGCTGGACCTTCCAGTTTTATTTATTTATTTTTTAATCACGTAACATAAGCATATTACCGTATGCAAACTGTACTGTATACAATATGTATATGTATATTTAATGTCTTAACTGTGCCCGTTTAAGTATTGAATATTCATATCTAATTTTCCACTGAAGGGAAATCTTAACATAAACATACAGTATATGGCTGGTCTCGGTACTTTAAAGAAAAAAATACACACCAGTATTCCATTTCTCCCTAAACATTGTAAGCTTCGAAGTCTTTAACTAACGTGATACCGGAGTCAACAAGCATACTTTTAGAATTTGATTAAAAGGGAATATAATATGGAATCGCGTATCTCAAGAAATTAATAACGATATAATTATATTCATGTTGCAAAAGAACTGCAACGGACATAAAAACTCCCTTGCTTTTAACAGAGCGTTCCATAATTTCTAACTACGAAAATGCCAGGTGAAAGGATTTGTAAACATATTTTGTTAAAGCAAGTCAGTTTTTTCTGCAACACATAAAATACATTTTTCCAAGAAAGTTTAGCCTTTGTCACTAATGAAACCACTAAATAAAGACATAAATATAGAAATCTAAAGATTTGTTTTATTTAATGTTGGTAGCAGGATGAACTGTCAGAGTGTATATTTTGTCGCAAAGTTGCTGCAAGATGTTAACAGTGAAAAAGGTATTTAGAAATGAGTTATTTCAAGATGAAAAAGAAAACATACACGAAACATGGTTTCATTACGACCAGAATCGGTCTTGAGATATTTTTAACTTGATTTACAGTATTTGAGAGGTATGTCTTAACACCGATACTACAGTGCTTAAGTACTGCTCACGTATATGTTTCTAGGTTTATATTATGCATTTCATACGGTCAAATTACTTTTGAGCAACTAATAATTAGCGCGAAACGGTATGCGTGTTACTTTCGTTTTGTGCTGGGAGCCATGGATTGATTAGAGATATCAAGTACATACAAGTCATTTTTTAAATGTTGTAGTTCGTCTTGAAAAAATGTTACGAGTACATCATCTATCAACAATCACACAGGTTCTGTTTCCATATTGCGGATTTTGGTTAGGTATTATCAAATCCAGTGGCGCTGTTAGTTTACTGAGTCCCATGTCACATGGTCTGTGATTGAAACCGGAAAAACTGGTTTAATTCGTCACAGCCAGCACTCTTCAGGTGTGAGGGTCTTCTGCTCAGAATGAAACGCTAAAATGTTTGTGTATATTCTAATGGTAGTGGGGGCAGGGTGTGTGGGAACAGGTTTGGTTGAAATTGCATTGGAGATCTATGTTCTTCACACCTGAAACATTTTCTCTGAAAGCATTTTCTTCGCAGTTTAGCCGATCTTGTTACAGCATGTTACAGTTTACTATTATTAACCATATTAATTTTAAGTGCTTAATGTAAAATCTTGTAAAAATATATTTTCATTGTTCAAATATACATTAAGTCTGACTATCATATAATAAGTTAAATACAAAACTAAAGAAAAAATAGGGTTAAATATAATTCAAAATATTTTGCTAACAATGTTAACTGTTTATGAATAATAAAATGTATTAACTAAGGAGTAGGATGGCACAGTTGTTAGTATGTTTTTTGTTTTGTTTCTTTTTCATAAATACAACAGTAGTACCTGATGTCTCAGTGGCTTTCAAAATTAAATTATTTCTCCCTAAACATTTTAAGCATCGAAGTCTTTAACTAACGCGATACCGGAGTCAACAAGCATACTTTTAGAATTTGATTAAAAGGGAATATAATATGGAATCGCGTATCTCCAGAATTTAAAGACCAGACAATCGCAAACTCGTTTTCAATAAAATTATTTTATTCATTCAGCAGTTTGTGAGAGGGACATCCAGCAGGGAGAGACACACAACCGGTTTTCATTGACAACATTGTTTTTTTTTCAATTCCTCTTGTCTAACAGGAATGTTTTGTTTGTGGACAGACTGTTAGACAAGAGGAAATTTGTCTAACAAATTAAAAAACTCCATCCCGGCCTCTCAGTTCACCACCGCGCAGGACTCTGTTGATGCTGTCCCCGCCGGCTATCTCCCCCCAGGAAGCACAGCGGAATTCACAGATGCCAGTGGGACGAATAATTCTCCCAGATGTCCAACTGCTACCCATCACCCAGGAGATGGAGGGGGGGTTGTACTTGCAGTGCATCGGCATAGACGGGAAAGCAAGAGCCGACCGCTACGCCGCCCTCGTGTTTCGAAATCTTGTGACTTTTGAAATTTACTGGGGGTGGACCACGTCTGTAAATTTCGATGGGTCCAGAGGCAAAAGTGCCTTGCCTTGTAATCTCCGGGAAACCATTAGTACGATGGTGAATCGGAGATTCTCAACCCTTGCTGCGTACGACTGGAAAAGAATTCGTGATCGGATCAACGAAATGCTTCGTAGGAGGAGGCGGTCTTTTCCTCTTGTCTAACAGTCTGTCCACAAACAAAACATTCCTGTTAGACAAGAGGAATTGAAAAAAAAACAATGTTGTCAATGAAAACCGGTGTGTGTGTCTCTCCCTGCTGGATGTCCCTCTCACAAACTGCTGAATGAATAAAATCATTTTATTGAAAACGAGTTTGCGATTGTCTGGTCTTTAAATTCTGGAGATACGCGATTCCATATTATATTCCCTTTTAATCAAATTCTAAAAGTATGCTTGTTGACTCCGGTATGGCGTTAGTTAAAGACTTCGATGCTTAAAATGTTTAGGGAGAAATGGAATACTGGTGTGTATGTTTTCTTTAAAGTACCGAGACCAGCCATATACTGTATGTTTAAGTTCCAAAATTAATATCGTTTATGGGCTTCACACGCGTTGCAGTATGCTCAGGCACTAAGTAAAAGGAGATGCTTCGTATTGCTTGACTAATTTTAAAAACTAAGTTATAAATGCAGGCGCTGCTCTGATGCGTCGGCTCCTACACAGTGCCTGTCTGCTGTAAGCGTTACAATATACATACCCAACACTGCTTGTACCCATCTGTCATGCAAATAAAACACCTTGAATTGAATTGAGGGGAGAAGGGGGGGATACTAAAGCCAATACTGGCTCAATGGGCTTTGACGTGCTCATGCGTTGGTTTAACAGTGCGGGTGTGGCAGGCTTCCAATGTCAACTCGATTGGAAGACAATGAACATATTTTAGCCCGAAATGAATTAATAGCAAACATGGTTTACATAAAATACATTTTTCCAAGAAAGTTTATAATAATATGATCTATAGTTGAAATCTGAGCCTACTTTAAAAATAAAGGAAAAGCATTTTCAGAGAGCAATCACGCTGTGTTTATGTAGAAAAAGTGATTAGGTTTATGAGCAATCTAATTACCTAATCGCTTAAAACGCTATATAAAATAAAGTTTATTTAGTATAGCAAACTATACTAGTTTATAAAATAAAATAAAGTTTATTTAGAGATGAATGATCAGTGTGGTAGTTTAAATAATGTGAGTCAGGAAACTAACACAGCGCCACCGGATTTAATAACGCAATAAAAATGCTATAAAATAATGTGACACAGTACAGCACAGTACAATAATACTGACCATGACTTTGGAAGCATAAATTACCTTACACTCAATTTAAACACAAGCTGTCTTTCTGTATGAGCCTCTAAGCTGGTTCATACAGAAAATGTAGAAATGCATTAGCCTGATTATGATTAAAAACACATAATTAAACACGCGTTTGCGATTTAAATCAGAACACGATTTAAATCAATATAAATGTTTATATTGTAACGCATACTGTCCAGCCTCCATTTCTCTATAAAAATTTACTGTTGCACACACATACACAATAGAAGCAGGAACCGCTGTCAGAAGGGAAGATATGTTCAAAATATCGCAAATATCGATCATGTTGCGATATTTTGAAATATAAAAGTCAACTGATTGTCCATAATATCGCTTACCTATTTTTTTGAAGAAATGTTTGTTAAAATGAAAGTCCAGCACCAGCTGGATTCAAACACACAACCTGCCAGTTGGTAGTCACGCACCTAGACCAGTAGGCTACAAGAGAGCTTGCATGATCAGGCAGGCGAAACAGCCCTACACAGCCCTGCCGCAGTACACGGCTATAATCATACCGTTATTAAATTCTTGAGATACGCGATTCCATATTATATTCCCTTTTAATCAAATTCTAAAAGTATGCTTGTTGACTCCGGTATCACGTTAGTTAAAGACTTCGAAGCTTACAATGTTTAGGGAGAAATGGAATACCGGTGTGTATTTTTTTCTTTAAAGTACCAAGACCAGCTATATACTGTATGTTTACGTTCCAAAATTAATATCGTTTATGGCCTTCACACGCGTTACAGTATGCTCCTATTCTTTTTATGCTCAGCTACTAAGATTTCCCTTCAGTGGTAAAATTCAATATCTACAACGGGCACAGTAAAGACGTTTACAGTAAGTCTTTCTACGACAGACCAACGGACCACGAGTGCCCCTGTCGGTCAACCAATCACGCACCGCGGTATCCCGTGTCATCATACCTGCGGTATCTGTACCGCGCACTTTGAATGGCTGCATCTGTATGAAACAGAAACAGGAATCGCTTACTCACCTGAAGAATCTCTGTAGGAATATCTAGCATTTATCAATGGAAATAAAAGCTGCTTTAATACAGTGCATGTTCAAACTCAAACCCTCAGCTGCTGTTCTTGTTTGTTTTGTGACAAACCACACAGCTGCCAGCGCACCTCACGGTGCCAGGCCACCACTGCATCACCCACCTGCCAGCGCACCTCACCGTGCCCGGCCACCACTGCATCACACAGCTGCCAGCGCACTTCACCGTGCCAGGCCACAACTGCGCCACACCACACAGCTGTCAGCACACCTCACCATGCCAGGCCACCACTGCATCACACAGCTGCCAGCGCACCTCACCGTGCCAGGCCACCACTGCATCACATAGCTGCAAGCGCACCTCACCGTGCCAGGCCACCACTGCATCATACAGCTGCCAGGGCACCTCACCGTGTCAGGCCACCACTGCGTAACACCACATAGCTGCCAGCGCACCTCACCATGCCAGGCCATCACTGAGTCAGAGATTAAATAAAACCTCACTCGCACCAAACAAATTTATATTTCTAAATATCACAACATGATCGAATTTAAGTCATTTTAATAACAATGAATAGTCACCTAGGCGTTACAATATAAACATTTATATTGATTTAAATAATGTTTTGATTTAAATCGAAAATGCGGGTTTAAATATATGTGTTTTTTGATTCACAATCAGACAAATGCAACATAAATTGATATCTTTGTCTTCTAAGTATCTTAATAAACTTTCAGCATAGCTTTCTCCCCGTTTAGATTTATTTTGGGATCAAACGTGGAAAGATTAGATTGTAATCGTTTTTATTTTTTAAATACATTTTAGAAAAGTGTAATCTATACTAAAAAGCTGTACACCACCTGCTATAAAGATACATATTGTAATACTTTCGGGTTCGGATAGGACAGACACAAGAACTCAGACTTGCGGAGTTAAAGCAAGTTAAAGCCTTGATTTTATATATCACCTTTAAAAGTGGCATCTCAAAGCAAAGTAAATACCCAACACTGATTGTACCCATCTGTCATGCTAATAAAGCAGCTTGAATTGAATTGAGGGGGGGGGGGGGGGTATATTTGCTTTGTGTATAAAGTACATTGTGAATGTTTTCACAGCCTTCACTTTGTCGTTTTTATGCCATTTTTTGACCACGCACGAATATTCCTATGTCCGTATCTTTGCAAGGGAATCAGTGCGAATTTTAATACTAATTAAATGACCGCGGGCACCTTCCACCCCCTCTACATTCTCAGAGTAGAACAGACTAACCTTCTAATGAAAGACGGTCCACCCCCCACGGACAGGAAAAGTGCCCACAGGCACTTAAACTTAATATGGTCAGTAACAGTAAACAGTAACATGGTCAGAAGGAGCACGTACAAACGTTTCCGAAATAACCACATGTAAGACTCTGATGCTTAAAATGTTTAGGGAGAAAGTGGAATACTGGTGTGTATTTTTTCTTTAAACTACCAATACCAGCCATATACAGTCTGTAACGTAGGGATTTCTATATGTCTTTATTTAGTGGTTACATTAGTGACAAAGGCTAAACTTTTAGCTTCAGTAATGTGTACATATCTCCCCTTTTTATAAAACGACATGGTTAAAACTGTTCCAGAGCCACTGTTGTTTCATCAGTGAAAAGTACATCATGAAATGCCTCTCCCTGTTCAATCCACTGGAAAAAAGAAAAGGAGCATAAAGCTTCTGATGGTCATAAACGATATTCATTTAGGAGCAGCATCAGAGGTATGTTTTTAACTGCACTGCATTGGAGAGAATACCATAGTGTGTTTTTTTTTTTTACTCCCTGGCGGAAACTGGCTTCCAGAAGAATCAGTATGGCTCAGAGATTAAATAAAACTTCACTCGCACCAAACAAATGTATATTTCTAAATATCACAACATGATCGAATTTAAGTCATTTTAATAACAATGAATAGTCACCTATGCGTTACAATATAAACATTTATATTGATTTAAATCGCGTTTAAATCACCTTTATTTAAAACCCATAAATAAAGCTGATACTGTTTAGACTTTTAATTATTTAAAACTGTATTAAAGCAGCACGATACACAATGCAACGTAAATTGCTATCTTTGTCTTCTGTGTAATAATGTTCACCTCTCTGTCCAGCAAATTTACAATAGTAATAATAATGAACTTTATTGTATATGGCGCCTTTAAAGGTGGCTCCTCAAAGCGCTTTACAGGTTAAAAACAATACTGTTAGGCTGGGAAAACGATTTTTTTTTTAAGAAATACAAAATGAGATATAATGATATGTTCCGGCTTAGACATTAACGAAGAGCATAACGCGTTTACTGTATACACTCCAAGTACAACCCCCCTCTCTGCAGGAGTGCTGGCTGTGACGAATTGAACCGGTTTCACGGGTATTTTCAAAGTAGGAGGCGAGATTTCCAGCGAAAGACACCTCCCCCCCCCTCAAAAACCCAGTAAGTACAGTACTTACTAGTTAAAGGCTAGGCTCCTCAATGAAATCGCTTTAACATGCTAATGCGTTGGTGTAACAGTCCGGGCGTGGCAAGCTTCTAATTTCAACCCGACTACGGCGAAAGGAACCCTTCTTTCATTAGAAGACAATGAACATATTTTAGCCCTGAATGAATTAATAGCAAACATGGTTTACATAAAAGACATTTTTCCAATAAAGTTTAGCCTTTGTCACTAATGAAACCACTAAATGAAGACATAAATATAAAAATCTTAAGATTTTTAAAATACATGATTTTGCTAAAATTTATTTGAAAATAAAAACAATTACAACCGCCAGGGGAGGGAGAGAACAGGGGAGGGATGTTGGTTTTGCATAAGGGGCGGGGCTATGGAAATTGGGTCTGTTTGGGAATGTGTAGTTACATGTTCTGGCTGTTTGTGAATTATCGTTGTTGAGTATGGAGTGTTGAGGTATTGATTTTGTGTAATGCTTTATGTTGAAAATTGAGGTGGATTTTGTTTATGATAAATAGGATAAACTGGGATGTGAGCAAGGTTTGGTTTTGCATAAGGGGCGGGATTATGATAATTGGAGGACTTTGCGAGAGTAAAATGGTTTGATATATTTGATTTTGTATTGTGGTTGTTATCTATGTTTTTGGTTGGTATTATGTTTATATGGTTGTTTTTGTTGGTTGGTTGTTATTATGGTTATTAATAATACGATCTATAGTTGAAATCTGAGCCTAAATAAAAAGAAAAAGCAAGTGATTAGGTTTATGAGCAATCTAATTATTCGTTTAAAACGCTATATAAAATAGTTTATTATTAATTTGCTGGACAGAGCGGTGAACATTATTATGCATAAGACAAAGATAACGATCCTGATCAGTTTAGAAATCTGTGTACGCTGTAAGGTTTTTACTTCTTAAACTTTTAAAATACACGTTTTGAATAGAAACAAATCCTCTTCCTGGTACAGTATGTATAGCAAACCAGCACGTCTTTTTTCTCCAATCAGAGGGGTGTCAGATGGTGTCAGCCAATCACCATTCTGAAGCCCTACCATAATCTCTGGTATGGGGAGACCCCAGAATTCTGTCCCATAGTTTAGACAGATGATAGATACTTTTATTGATCCCGTGAGGGAAATAAAGTGAATCATTTTCATTTTAGGAAATTATTAAACGCTCGGTTAAAAGCAAAGGAGATTGTCTGTTATAGTGGACATAAAAACAAGAGTTCGCTGGCATTATATCCTGGAAGACACAGACCGGCGCCAGACCGGTAAAATGCCTGATGAACTAGGGATTGGACAGTTTCCAAGTGCTTGTACAATCGATGGAAATGTTCAAATAAATGTGCAAAAGAAATAAACAAAATAATCATTTATTTCTTTATCATATTGGGTAGCTAATGTCCTCTCTTTGCTAGTTAGTGGCTGTGTTTCTGCATTGGGTAGCAACGGGTGACTGTTCTCAGGCGGCAGATGTAAACAGCTTAATGTTCGTGTTAAATATTTTTTTTAAATTAAAATTCATTCTATACAGGAATCGCATATTTGGGTACCGTTTCATAAAACTTTCATGCTTAAAATGTTTAGGGAGAAATGGAAGACTGGTGTGTATTTTTTCTTTAAACTACCAAGACCAGCCATACACAGTACAGTTTACATACATACAGTAATGTTTATGTTCCTAAATTAATATCGTTTATGACCTTCAGATGCGTTATGCTCCTCTTCTTTTTATGCTCAGCTACTAAAATTTCCCTTTAGTGGTAAAATCCATATAAATATTCAAAACTAAGCGGATTAAAATGTGCACAGTAAAGACATTAAATGATTAAATCTTTGCACTACCAACCAATGCACCACGAGTGCCCCTGTCGGTCATTTTGGCCAGCCAATCACTTACCGCGGTGCCCTCCGGTGCCCTGCGGTGGCTTGTGGGTAGGTTACTGTACCGCGGGTTTTTACCGCGCATTTTGAATGGCTGCATCTGTAAATGCCATTTCTCATCATTTCTCTTGGCGTCAGTTCTGCTATTAAATGGGACGGAGGCAAGGGGCTCAGAGAGCAGGTTAAGTGCACACCGAACGCAGATGTGTCCAAGTGTCTGTAAAAGCGCGGTGCTCCGCTGGCGCTGTTTCCTAGTGGCTTAAAGTGCCTGCCTGGAAAGCAGGTGATCCTGCTTTCCAGGCAGGGTCTGGATACCAGCGGTGCCTCGCTCTGTGTCTTGTTGTGCCGAATGTATCATTTCAGACAAACATGCACAGCTTGGTTCAGTTTAATGCAAGAATTAATTTCCTTTCTGGAAGAACTTGTTTTTGAAGAAATCCATACAGCTTGTGAAAGATGAAATCCATTTCTTGGTTGTCAATGGAAAAATATCGCCGGCTGCAAGAAGCGCAAGTGATTGTTTTCCTTGACCATAAACCTGCAAATGTAGGGAGCACAAAAGGCCGTCAGTCTCTGTGGCGCAATTGGTTAGCGCGTTCGGCTGTTAACCGAATGGTTGGTGGTTCAAGCCCACCCGGGGACGCATGTCTCAGTTTTTCCAATGTAAACATCATCACCGCTAAAGAAGATGGCGCAGAAGGCTCCACAGCCGAAACGTGGTGCTTCTTTTCTTCTCTTTTCAGCATGGAGTAAACCTTTGCTTGATCCTTTGCAGCCTACGCATGCTGACGCAGCTACCTTTCTCTTAACGCGCCTCAATCATTATTCACCAAAACGATCAGCAGAATATGTCGCCTTTGTGGTGATGTCACTCCTCTGCTTCACAAATGTCCTAAGTGACGGGCCATTTCTTTCGGCCATTTTTCCGGAGCGGTTATTGATTGCTCCATCATTTCCCTCATGCTTTCCATCACTAGATTGAAAAAAAAACAGAAACAGGACGACAGGACGACAATCAAATTGCAAAAACTCATCAAAGCACTCGATAGAGTATTTGAATCCACAAGTAGCTACGAGCAACTTTGTCCTGGCTTGCATGAAAGTCGGAAAATGTCAAAAAGAAAAAGATGGTGGCTTTTTCATATTCGTTCTTTTATTTTTAGTTCGTTGGCTCTTCTGTCCATTGTCCTCCTGCCTGGCTCTTGACCTGTGACTGTCTGAACGCACACAGTAGACTTTCAGGCGGGGGATTTGTCCTGAGCCTCTGTGAAAGACCCACCCACCCCCATAAATAACTGTTCTTTCTACGACCGACCAATGCACCACGAGTGCCCCTTTCGGTCTACCAATCACGTACCACAGTATTGCGCGTCATCGTGTGTCACAATTTGCAAGGACGTAGGCAATTACCCGCTGTACGTGTCTGTGCCGCGCACTTTGAATGGCTCCATCTGTTTGTCATTTTTAAGCTATTTTTTGGAGCACGCACGAAAATTCTTTTCTCCATATCTTCGCAATGGAAACACAGAACGCCTTCAAACCAAATGCATTTTAAAGACTATGACTTATGAAAATTTTCACACTCTCTACATCAAACTATCAGTGAGCCAATTATCTTTTTTTAAACCTCCGGTTTTTCAATGATGCATAATTACGCACTAACTGTAACCTGGTGGACCACTCTATACACACGTTCACAATGTGAGAAAGACTGCTCAATACGGTTTTGTGCGAAAAACCTGTATATCACCATAGGAAGCAGAACAGTGCAGTCTCCAATTCCCCAGACTGTAAGCATGGGACCAAAGCTTTGTTTGATTTCTGAAACCCTTTGTTTGTATCCTGTTTTCATTCAGGTAAGGGTCAACTATATACACAATACTGCTGACAGCAGGAAAATTAAGAATATTCTTTACTCAGCAGCATATTAAAAACAGCTCCCATGATGTACCAACCGATTTTTTACACAGGAGGCTGACACAGCTTTGCGTTCTGAATCTCTTTTTCTCGTGCTTTTATTTAATGTGGCACTATGCACTGGGATAGGGGAATGCTGTTCAGAAGACAATAGCATTCAAACCACAGCACCCACAATGCTGCAAGTAAGTGTTTTACACACTAAGCAGGTCCTCTGACCTTTCCAAGCCTTGCTTTGGCTTGTGAAACCTTTTTGTTTTATATTGGCACCATGAGACATGCAATACACTGGGATAGTGGGGTCTTCTTCATGACTCAATTTCTTTTTAAGCACAACACCCACAATGCTGCAGCTAAGTGTTTCACATACTAGGCCGGTCCTCTGACCTTTCCCAGCTTTGTTTTGTGTTGTGAACTTTTCTTTATTTTTTAATGATTTTTTGACTATAGCACTACAGGTAATATACTGAAATAAGGGGGTCTTCTTTAAAATGCATCTGGTTTGAAGGCGTTCTGTGTTTCCATTGTGTTGATATGGACAAGAGAATATTAGTGAGTTGTCAAAAAAAATGTCATAAAAACGACAAAGTGAAGGCTGTGAAAACAGTCACAATGTACTTTATACACAAAGCAAGTGTTCTCGTAACCCTAGGAGGTTTCGTGAAAACGCTACTGGCATGCCAAAATCGTTATCAAACTTTACCCCGGTGCATGCCGGGAGGAATTCATGCACTACAGATGAAAGGGGGCAGGCACGTACAGTTCACATTGAAGCCACAAGTACTCTTCTCGGATGTTGCACAAACAAATCCTAATGTCCTGAAAGCATTGCAGCATGTTTGTGTCTCTCTTCCTGTAGCTGCAGGACGACTGACACGAATGGACAATCATAATCTGTGGCGTTTAGCGTGACATAGTCTTGCAGGCATCGTGCTGTCTCACTGCAATACTATACCACTCGAGGAAACAGTCCATCTGGCCATGAAACTCATTTGAACGTCTAGCTACAGTTACTAACAATATCATGATTTATTCACAATATGTGGAATCAGCACGTCCCAGAGACAGCTTCCGATATCGTGAGCATTCTCTGATGGTGTGCTCCATGGCTTCTGGTTGTGTACGTTGGTGGTATAGTGGTGAGCAAAGCTGCCTTCCAAGCAGTTGACCCAGGTTTGATTCCCAGCCAACACATTGGTGAATATTTTCAAATGCTGTGATGAACCTAGGAATGCGACTAGCAAAGCCCAACCCTTTGAAAGAGCTAAAGCACTGCAAAACTGAATTGGGGAGAATCTTACTGGGGATTCTGAGCGATGACTGTGTAACCAGGTGGTTATGGAGGGGATATTTGAAATCTGACACTGAAATTGGTAGCTGTCTCTTTAAGACATGCACGTATGAGTGACATCAGCACGCCAGTAATTGTGGGAGTGGACATCGTACAGTTGAGCGTGGTCTGTGGCTACACATGATGTGAATGCAAAGAGCATGTTCAAATAAGACTGATGTTCTGTGCATCTTGGATTAGGCGAGATCAAAGAGGAAATTGCCACTACCATATTTTTTGCTTTGTCTTTGTTATTATAGTATATATAATAACAAAGAGCTATAGTCGCTCTTTGTGCATCCTGGTGTGTGTATATCTCCAGGTATATCTATGTGAAGCTTTTGAGTTAAAGGTTATACTGCATCCAACCTAAGTTCTGTAACAGAAAATAATACAACCCCTCATTTTTATGATTTCATGCAGATCCAGAATTAAAAAATCCCCATTTAAATTCATTGTAGTACGGTGTGTTCTTTGCCAGGCTACAAATTTTGGTACCAGAAATGGGGTATTCTGAGCATTTAGATGAAACTTTGGATGCCGTATAAGGTAAAATAAATAAAAAAATACGGTAGTGGTGAAGAGCTGCAATGCGGGTGTCTGGTCTGCCCAGAGAGGCGGGGGAAGGGATGTCCAGAGCAGGGACCCAGGAGAGGATCGCCAGCAGAACCAGCATTCTGGACTGTTCTAGTGCACGTTGGCAGATACTTTAGTGCTATTTATCACTTTCTGTAGTCAGTCACTGAGTTTGAGTTTGTAGGCATCCTCTCATGAGGCACCAATAAATGTAGGGGTTTTGTGCATTACAGGGACAATTATTAATTGTAGCAGTAAGTCACAAAATGATTCTTTGATGGCTATTAGAAAACCAACCTTGCGGGATAACACACACACACACGGATACTATTACACAACAATACATTTATTAAGGCATAAAATGTGTATATAAACATAACAGATCTTATAGTGAGGGTTAGCAGAATACAAAAGGTATATATTCGATCACGAAGAGTTACAAACCAAGAGGGACATACATTGAGTATACCATTCATTTATACCATTTCGTTAATGAGCTTTGATTTCAGTTTCTACACTAGATACTCAAAAGCAAGTACATCACTCATAGGAATTAAACTGATATCAACTGGGGTTGAGGTAACAATTGAATTCTCGAGCTGTAACTCAGAATATTGAATACTCATCCAATCTGTGTGGATTCAGATCTCCCGTGGACACAAAGAAACAGTGGCAGGCTTGTTGCTGTGTCCAATCAGCATTCTCTGGCCTAGTGTCAGGCAGTGCTGGTTTGGCATGAGGGAAGTGGGAGAGATTCCTGCTGCGACGCTCTGGTAGTAGGCTCTCTGAAGACCAGCTAGTTAGTTCTGGCTTACTAGTGAGAGTTTGTGCACATGAGAAAAGCGACTGCGGGTCCAAGCAGGTCACACTCTTTAGACAGGAAGAAGACCGGTTCGTTCCTGATGTATTGCTAGTTCTGAATCCATACAAGAACGATTCTATAAAACGCTCACCAGATTACGTTTTAAGAAGGAACTGCGGCTCAGGTTCAGCCAAGATCTAAACTCGGATGGCAGGATTCAGAGTCCAGAGTGCGGACTGATGGCGCACGGAGGGTCCATATAGATCCCTCAGTGATCTTCCGCGTGTTTAAACCGCCAGTGTGTGACTACCCTGTCCCCGTGACCTCATTGCTCTGCTCTCGCCTCTGTGCAGCCGAGCCCGACTCATGGTAAAGTGAAAAAAAAAATGCCCTAAACGTGTGATTTTCTCTGGAGCGAGGATAGATGTTACCTTTATATCACTGAACAGAATGTATGAGATGTGGCGGCTAGGTTCAATTTTTTATCCTCTTTAAAAGATTAAGGACTGGGGTGAGCGTGATTCACCACCCTAAGAGCCCGATGTGCGGACCGATTAAGCTGCATAGACTTGGTCATTTAACTATTCTCCATTCGCAGGGTTAAGGTTAATGAGAAAACATTGCTGACTTTTTTTTGCCAGCCACGAGCGCAGATTAGCAAGGTTTGTATTTCATCTTTTGCAAGTTGCATCCATTTAAAAAAAAGTCGTTCAAGACAGGAAATGAATACTTGCATTGAATTAAGTCTAGCCGTAGGAGGTTGTCCATAATGACCAGTTCTGTACGAGAAGACAGAAAAAAAAGGCACCGCTGGGATTCGGACCCAGGATCTCCTGTTTACTAGGCAGGCACTTTAACCAACTAAGCCACAGCACCCCTGGAGTGCTGTCCTTTTACAACTACTTGGACACACCACTCTGAGACATCTGCATTCGGTGCGCGCTCCGCCTGCTCGCTGAGCAAGTTGCCACCTTTACATACAAAAGCAACATCGACACCAAGAGAAAGGATGACAAATGGCTTTTATCTGGAACTTTTCATGTCCAAGGAGCTCAATGTGCTTTCCGTGTACAACAGGGCCACTGAACTCCACACCGGCCACTGAAGCACAGCAGTGGCTTGGTGGCTTGATATCTCCCAAAGAAAATGTTGAAATCGCATGTGGAACAGAAAAATGACCCTTCGAGTACAAGGGAAAAAAAAAAGATCATCTGGAGCACGCCAACACATGTACGGACAGCCCAGTTTCCTTGACGAGGTGGCCAAGTGGTTAAGGCAATGGACTGCTAATTCATTGGGCTTTGCATGCATGGGTTTGAATCCCATCCTTGTCACATTCAGCATTTGACACATGTGCCCATTCAAAGTTGGCCTTGCTTTCTTTTGCTCCGGTACTAGAGCAGTACATTTTCTAGCTGTGGCTGAAGATGGTATAGTAGGCTAACATCGGTATCGAGCAGTGACAGTAACAGTATTTACTGAGAGAGAGAGAGGCAGCTCAGAAGTTGAGCTCCTAATTTCTTTGAGATTTTATTGTTTTCTGTAACTGAACAAATAGTCTAGGAATAAGGCAACATCTAACAAAAACTAAAGAAAACCAAAGAAGTAAAGAAAAATCATTGAAATTATCATTGAAAAAAAAACAACAAAGCAAACATCTGAAAATCTGAAGACCAACTATAAGACACAGCTACACCTGAAGATAAAGGACCTGAGGAAAAACTTAAAAGAGAAAAATCTTCAAGAAATGAAGAGGAGCAAACAGAAAAAAGGAACAATTAAAACAAGGAAATAGAATAAGAAGACAAGAAAGAAATAAAAAGTACACCAAAGGAAACAAGAAGGAAAGGGAAAATACAAGCAGCATCAAGAGAAGCCAAGAACTCAGCCATAAGCATGAAAAACAATGGGTAAGCCCTGATCTTTCTTCTCCTTATTTGAAGAGGCCTCTAAAATTGAACTGATTTACTAAATAAAAGTAAAAAAAAAGTCTTTAGAAAAAGTTACCTTAAAGTTTAAACTAAACCAAATACCACTTGGGCCCATTAAACTCAAAAGGCCAAAGTTGAAGAACCTGTTCCCAAGCAACAGTGGGGCTGATTGTATTCAAAACGCCCTAGCCAGGCTGTCTTTTTGCTCTTCTCACCTGGGCCAATTGTATTTAAAAGAAGCAAGATGAGTACAGAGCAGAAGACAGCCCCACTGGACCAGCCCTGCCCTCTCAGCACAGTACTCCAATACCCTGAGGACGCGAAAACCGTTAAGACCAGGAAACAGTACAAAGACACATGGATGAAGGAAAATCCAGAGACCCTTATCGCTGACTACTGCCAGGCAGGAGAAAAACACATTAAAACCTGCTCTTCTTTACTGAGCACCCAAATGCCTGGCACACAGCTGTGTGCAAGACATATACAAACACCACGAGAAGGGGCATCAGCAAAGGCAGGCAAATCTCCATAGGGGGTGACAGCGAGCTAGAAGACACTGTCCTGACCGTCAACACTTACCACAATGGTACAGTGATGATAAAGGGCAGTGAGGCTGCTCTGGAGCTATTTGAGGAAAAGTTCACGGACCTGAAATCACAGGCTGACCTGGAGAAACCTCCCCCAGAAACAGGAGAGAGACCCAGTAGCCTGATGCCTACCACACCGGAGAGTTCAGCTCCACCTGACTCTGAGCCCATGAACACAGCCACAGCTACAGAACAGATCAGCAAGAGTGTAGCCCTAGGCAACACTGAATCAAACCACCCAGACACACACGGCCCACACCAACCCCCCTATGACCACAGCACAGCCCGCCTCCTGAGAGAGAAACTCTCTGCTCTGGAGCTGGACTTCACTGAGTCCAAGGAACTGATGCTGGGGAGACTCACAGAGGGGCAGACAGCACAACAGCTAAGAGATGAGGTTAACAAACACAGGAACGAATGCAAAACCTCCAACAAACAGCTCAGGGCACAGATGGAAGAGTTGCTGCAGGACAACAGTAAGCTGCAGTCGGAAGTAGCAGAGCTGAGAGAGGAGGTGCAGCTCGCGGAGAGGACAAGCAAGACCCTCAAAGAACAGCTGAGGAAACTCACTACTTCCCACTGCAGCCCCCCGCCTGGCAGCACACCAGACACCAGAGGCAGATGCACGGAAGTAGCCCTTCTCATTGACTCCAACGGGAAGTACATTGATGAGCACAGGCTCTTCCCGGGACTACAAACAGCAAAGCTCTGGTGTCCGACGACGGAGAAGGCCCTGCAGCTGCTGTCCAGGTCTGTCCTGGGAGCCCCACGGCACATCATCATCCACACCGGCACCAACGATCTGAGGACCTGGAGGGAGCAGGTGGCCCAGTCCATTAGAAGAGTGGCAGAGAGGGCCATACAGGAGTTCCCTCGCGCCCAATTGTCATCTCCACCCTGCTGTCAAGACAGGATGAGCAGCACCACACCATCCAGAGAATCAAAGCTGAGATCTCACAGTGCTGTGCCCTGCTCCCAAACGTCCACCTGGCCCATCACCCCACCCTTGGATCACAGCATCTACATGACCATAAACACCTCAAAAAACAGACCATCGAACTCTTCACAAAAACTCTGAAAGACACCACACTGGGCAGACACCCAAACAGCACCCCAGAGAGAAACAGCAGGACTACCAGAGGAACACCCCAACACCCACACCCCCACCCCAGACCAGCTCAACCCACAAAGAACAGAACCAGCCCCATCCTACAGCCCTCCAACCCAGACCAACGACCGAACGGGACCAGAACCAGCGCCTCACCCCATGCCCCTCAGCCAGACCAGCAGCTGAACCAGGCCAATCCACAAACCCCCACCCAGCACAACAGCAGAGCTGGACCGAGCCCCTCCTGCACAGCTACGCCGCAGCCCTGGCCAGACCAGCAGTCCCGAGCGGTTTGGAGCTGGGAGAAATCTGGCAGCTCCTGAACCTCATCTGCACCCGGCTTATGAGCTAAACTACCACCACCCACAGCGACAGACAATACTGTTTTTGTTGATGATGTAAGTGTCCGACACAAATTTGTTACAGTTCCAGAAAGCAAAAACAAACAAAAAAACAAAGATAATTCAAACGATAACAATGAGATCTCTAACGATAAGTATATGGAACATTTAGGGTCTGGGCTTGTCAGCATTTGGGCTGAAGAACACTGATCCTGACTTTATGAAGAATGTAAAGGAGACAGACATCATGATCCTACAGGAGACATGGTGTCAGGGAGACTTGGCTACCCACTGTCCCCCCGGCTACAAGGAGATCATGGTGCCCTTTGTCAAAAAAAAACAAATCACCCGGGGCAGAGACTCTGGGGGGATCATTGTGTGGTACAGAGTGGAGCTCAGTCACTCCATACAATTAGTTAAGAGAGAAGAGTCACAAGTTTGGCTTAAAATCAAAAGAAATACCATATGTACAGAAAATGAGGTTTTTCTGTGTGCTGTCTACATCCCACCCTCAGAATCCCCTTACTACAGTGGGGGAATTCTCCCCAGTCTCCACACGGAGATCGGTCATTTCCAGGGCCAGGGAAACGTGCTGCTCTGTGGTGACCTCAATGCACAAACAGGCACACTGGCAGACTTTACTAACACACAGGGAAACACTCATGTATTCGGACAATCCCCTCTGTACCACACACCAGTCACCTCACACAGGTGCAGCCATGACACCACGGTCAACAGCACCGGTGCGAGCTGCTCCAGCTGTCAAGGGCTGTGCCTGTACATCGTCAAAGGCAGCACTAGAGGGGACTCTCTAGGCAGGTTCACCTTCAGCTCAGCTCTGGGCAGCAGTGTGGTGGACTACGCCATCACCGACCTGGACCCCTTCTGTATCAGTGCCTTCACTATCAGGCCACAAACTCCTCTCCGACCATAGCCAGATCACACTCTACATGAAGAGAGCACACCAGCACAGAGACACACTGACACAGCCCAGCCAGCTGTATGACCTCAACCAGGCGTACAGATGGGACACAAACAGCCTAGACAGATACCAAACTGTACTGGGCGATGAAGAAATTCACATTCCTAAACACTCCGTATCAATCCAACAAATTAGGCATAAACTTGGCCACACAAAAACTAAATCACCTATTTCACAAACTGGCATCAAAATCTAAACTAAAAACAACTAAATCAAAAAACTACCAAAAAACAAAAGCAAAAGAAAAGTGGTTTGATAGGGAGTGCAAAAACATCAGAAATGCACTACGAAAACTCTCAAATCAAAAACACAGACAAACACACAACACAAAACTAAACCTCAGCTACTGTGATACGGTAAAACTTTACAAACACACGCTGAAAAAGAAAAGAAACACATACATAAACAAACAACTTGCAGAAATTGAGGAGACACTAAATCAGAACTGTTTCTGGGAGAAGTGGAACAATTTAAACAAATCAAAACCAGAAGAATTGGCCATCCAAAATGGAACAATCTGGCAAACATACTTTGAAAATCACTATCAAAGGCTCCCAAATACAAATCAATCAGACTAAAACACCATTTATGAAAAACTCGAAATTTTTGAATTGGCTATCAAAGACAACCAAAACCCCTTAGACTCCCCTATCACTGAGCAGGAGCTACTAGACAAACTCCAGGCCCTCAGACCACGTAAAGCCTGTGGCCAAGATGGAGTCATAAATGAGATGCTGAGACACAGCAGCCCAAAGTTGCAACAAGCCCTGCTCAAACTCCTCAATCTTATCATGACAGCCGGATGTTTCCCCGAGGCCTGGGACCAAGGACTGATCACGCCCATCTATAAGAGTGGAGATAGACTCTATCCCAACAACTATCGGGGCATCTGTGTGAACAGTAACCTGGGGAAGGTATTCTGCAGTATCCTAAATACACGAATAGTGGCCTTCCTTACCGAACACAATGTCCTGAGTAAGAGTCAGATTGGCTTCTTACCAGATCACCGCACATCTGATCACATTTACACCCTACACACACTACAAACACGTCCACCAAAAACACAAAGGAAAAATTTTTGCCTGCTTTGTCGATTTCAAAAAAGCATTTGACTTGATTTGGCATGAAAGATTGTTTTATAAACTACTCCAAAGTGGCATAGGAGGCAATGTGTACGACATTATTAAATCAATGTATTCAGAGAGCAAATGTGCAGTGAAAATTGGAAACAAAAGGACCAAATTCTCCACCCAATGCCGTGGGGTGAGACAGGGCTGCAGCCTGAGCCCAACACTGTTCAATATCTATATCAACGAATTAGCAGGAATGTTGGAAAAGTCTGCAGCTCCTGGTCTCACACTACATGACACAGAAATCATGTTCCTGCTCTATGCAGATGACCTGGTCCTGCTGTCGCCCACAGAACAGAGGCTGCAGCAGAACCAGGCACTGCTAGAGCAGTACTGTCAGACCTGGGCACTGACAGTCAATCTGGACAAGACCAGAGTTATGGTTTTCCAGAAGAAAGCCAGACCTCAGGGAAACAGGAACAAATTCACACTCAACAGCAACACATTGGAGCATACATCCAGCTACACATATCTCGGTCTCACCATCAGCTCATCTGGGAGTTTTGACCTGGCAGTGAAGGCACTGAGGGAGAAGGCACTCAGGGCATTCTACGCAATAAGGAGGCTCTTCAACATCAACCCACCAACAAGAATCTGGCTCCAAATATTTAAAAGTGTAATCCAACCCATTGCCCTATACGGCAGTGAAGTGTGGGCCCCCCTCACAGTCCAGGAGTACACTCAATGGGACAAACACCCCACAGAAACTCTGCACATGGAGATCTGTAGAAACATCCTCCATGTGCAGAGAAAAACACCTAACAACGGATGCAGGGCCGAATTAGGCCAGTACCCACTATTGATAAACATACAAAAAAGATTATTAAAGTATTGGCTACACCTAAAAAACAGTGACCAAAATTCATACCACCACAAAGCCCTGCTGAGCCAAGAGCTGAGCCCAAAACAGAGCCCCCTGAGCCAGCTGGTCCCGAGGCTCACTGACACAAGCCACACTGACACTAACCAGCATCAGGACAGCACTGCTAGAGCACCACAACTCAGACTCAACCACATCACAGACCAAACAGCAATATCTCACACACTGGGACACACACACACAAACACAACATAAACTGCAATGCTACAGAACCCTAAACAGGCAATACACACAAGCCGAATATTTGACCAAGATAAGAAACAACAAAAAGAATCAGACCCTGAGGAAGTAAAGGCTCAGTGACCACAGCCTGGCAATAGAAACTGGGCGACACAGGCAGACCTGGCTGCCCAAAGAGGACGGGCTGTGCTCCCACTGCCAGCGGGGAGAAATAGAGGCAGAGATGCACTTCCTACTGCACTGTGACAGATACTCTGGGATTAGAGAAACATCCTTCTCTAAATTCAGAAATCTAGTCCCAGAGATCCCACACCTGCCAGATCACAACGGGTCCCAATCCTACTGGGAGAGGGAGGAGGGAACTCAGTTGAACTGGCAGCCCAGTATGTGATCTCCTGTCACAGCCTGAGGAACAGTGAGCCTGTCTCCCAATAATGCTCAATATGTTTACAGTATATGTAAATATTTTATGACATGTCTCTGTTGTAAATGTCTGTAATATGTCTGTAGATTTTATTTTATGTTTTGTTCTATGTTAATTGTATTATTTTATTTGCTTTGGCAACACTGATTGTACTCATCGGTCATGCTAATAAAGCACCTTGAATTGAATTGAATTGAATTGAACAGTATTTACGTGCCACTGCTCCCAAGTGGCTCTGGGTTAAGACTGCTCTTTCACTTACTTGCAACGCAAACGGAGAAAGCAATTTTTGACAGTCTCTCGAGAAACTGCGCTAGGTGTTTAGAGATAGACTTTGTCAGTTCCCCCTGGAATGATGGCCTCTCAAATAGTTTGTGATTCCTCTAGACGTTATACAGTACAATCAAAAGCGCAACAAAAGTGTTTTCCGTGGAGCAGGTTTCAGACCCGTAGACCAGTTTTATTTGTACAGCAGGACGCATTCCCAAACGCGAATCTCCTGTTTTAGAAATGCTTTGGGCGGCGTGAAATGAAAATAAGAAATCAATTCCAGATGCACATGGAAGCAATCAAGTGTTTCATCCGAACTGTTTCAAAGACTGCTCAAGAGCTTTCTTTTCACAAACGCGCAACGATTAATGATGGGGGTGCACCCTTCAATGCGCCTTACATCTCTAGGTAGTGATTGAGACGATTCGTAGCGTGTGCTCATTTCCATATATGCCCCGTGTTGCAGTGGTAGGATGACGTAAAATACTGCTTCGACACGTAACGGCATTATATTCAACTTCAGGAGCTGAGGGCTTTCGTAAGCGCGTAAATCAAAGGCAATTCTCGCGTCTAACACTAATGTAAAAGCTTTTCAAAGTGCAGTGTGGTGCAGCTTGTAAAATCCTTGTCCACATTTCTCGTTTGTTGATGTTTTATCTGTCTGCCAAAGTTGCATTTTGACTTGATCATTCGAACGTGAAGCTGCCCTTAAACCCTCTGAGGCGTATCTGTCTGCCGGCATGTATTTTGTCAAACATTTTTTTTGAACAGAGAGCGACTTTGAAAAGGTTTCCGCAGCCACCTCGCACTCCATGTTAGATTGTAGGAGGAATGCAATGCAGGGGCAGCAGAGCTTGCTGTAGTCGTAGCCGAGTGGTTAAGGCGATAGACTAAAAATCTGTTGGGGATTCCCCGCGCAGTTTTGAATCCTGCCGACTACGGCGTCTGCCGTACGTCACCGTATGCCTGCGCAGCAAAGGCAAAGTGCCGCTTCCCCTTTTTCTGGTACTATAAAAACGCTAAATCGCTTGGACCCTGTGCCATGGAAATCAATTCTTCAGATAACGACACGTTTTGTGTTCGCACGACCGGTGTTCTACTTATGCCTTTGAAAACCTAATAAAGCTGAAAGAACCGACACGATAGGTTCTTGTAAAGCACGCCTGTAAAGAACTGTTAACATCAAAGGGTTTCAGTGTATTAACTGAGGAGAAGGCCTGATCGCTAATTGTTGACTTTTTATTTGGTGTGAGAAACACTCTCACTGCGCATGAAGTGCAACAAATGTAGCCGCAGAAATTGCATAACGCTTTCATTTATGCTATTGCAGACACCGACGTTGCCTAGATAGAAAACCGAAATAGCCATGGGTTTGCTTGCTGGTCTGAAGGATCTCTCTTCGAATCTCTATCATTTGTCAATGGAAGTAAAAGGCGCTGCAATCTGATACATGTTCAGATTCAAACCTGCAGCTGTTCTTCAAGTTTATTTTTTGACTAATTACAACTGAGTGTCACATGAGCAGTTACATAAACTTATCTGGCATATTTTAACACAAATGCCATTCTTAAATTAAAACTAACAGTACATTGTCAGGGACATTCAGTTATATACAAACAAGAGACAGACAAGAGAATATTTCTACCTTTCATGTGGACTACAGATGCAGCCATTCAAAGTGCGCGGCACTGACACGTACCGGAGGTAATTGGCTACGGCCTCGCGGATCGTGACGCGCGATGACGCAATATACTGCGGTACGTGATTGGTTGACCGACAGGGGCACTCGTGGTGCGTTGGTCGGTCGTAGAAAGATTTAAATGTCTTTACTGTGCCTGTTTTAGTATTGAATATTTATATGGAATTTTACCACTGAAGGGAAATCTTAGTAGCTGAGCATAAAAAGAATAGGAGCATACTGTAATGCGTGTGAAGGCCATGAACGATATTAATTTTGGAACATAAACATACAGTATATGGCTGGTCTCGGTACTTTAAAGAAAAAATACACACCAGTATTCCATTTCTCCCTAAACATTTTAAGCATCGAAGTCTTTAACTAACGTGATACCGGAGGCAACAAGCATACTTTTAGAATTTGATTAAAAGGGAATATACAGATGCAGCCATTCAAAACAAGCGGGGTATGCTGCGGTATAACATGGTGGGCGTGTCACAGTAAACCGCATCATAACGTATGCAAATTAGATTATGTTAATAGTATCCGGAATCACCTTGTAAAACCGCCAGGTGGAGCTAATAAAGGTTAACCTCTCCTGTACAGCATTTGAGCTGTCACCAGAAAACGTCAGTTTCGAATCACTGCTGAGGGACAATCTTTATTCAATTAAGAATTTAAGTTGTATACTCTTTAGACTTTTAAATTTAAACAGCGTATTACAGCATGTTAATCATTAAACATTAAAAAGGCGGTATCTTTTATAAAAGCAAGATTGTTCTTTTGGACAAAAGTACACAACCTACCACCTTTATTATAAATATTTTAATTATGCAGGAATATTTTATGCATCAAAGTCTTTACCGAAGATATTACTAATAGTATTAATAATGAATGACCTTGGACAAGCTGTAAGCTCAAAATATTACCCTGGTCCACATTCTTTGTAACCATCTTTGTAAACGAAAAGAGTTTATTTTTTCATTGACAAAAAGTAACACCACAGCATTTAGTTGATCCGATCACGCATTCGTTTCCAATCATACAAAGTAATTCTTGAGAATCTCCGATTCACCATGCCTTTCACATGCTCATAAACGATATTAATTTAGGAACATAAACATATTACTGTATGTAAACTGCACTGTATATTGCTGGTCTAGGTAGTTTAAAGAAAAAATACACACCAGTATTCCATTTCTCCCTAAACATTTTAAGCATCAAAGTCTTACATGTTGTTATTTGGGAAACGTTTGTACGTGCTCCTTCTGACCATATTAGGATTATATACTTTGTGAAAAGTGATAGTCTTTTAACCTTTTCTGTGAAAGTGGAATACTGGTGTGTATTTTTTCTTTAAACTACCAATACCAGCCATATACAGTCTGTAACGTAGGGATTTCTATATGTCTTTATTTAGTGGTTACATTAGTGACAAAGGCTAAACTTTTAGCTTTAGTAATGCGTACGCCGTATGGCATACATGTTTGTTTTGGGTTTTGCTTGTTCACATATCTTCCCTTTTTATAAAACGACATGGTTGAAAACTGTTCCAGAGCCACTGTTGTTTCATCAGTGAAAAGTACATCATGAAATGCCTCTCCCTGTTCAATCCACTGGAAAAAAGAAAAGGAGCATAAAGCGTCTGATGGTCATAAACGATATTCATTTAGGAACAGCATCAGAGATATGTTTTTAACTGCACTGCATCGGAGAGAATACCATAGTGTGTTTTTTTTTTACTCCCTGGCGGAAACTGGCTTCCATAAGAATCAGTATGGCTCAGAGATTAAATAAAACTTCACTCGCACCAAACAAATGTATATTTCTAAATATCACAACATGATCGAATTTAAGTCATTTTAATAACAATGAATAGTCACCTATGCGTTACAATATAAACATTTATATTGACTTAAATTGCGTTTAAATCGCCTTTATTTAAAACCCATAAAAAAAGCTGATACTGTTTAGACTTTTAATTATTTAAAACTGTATTACAGCAGCACAATGCACAATGCAACGTAAATCGCTATCTTTGTCTTCTGTGTAATAATGTTCACCTCTCTGTCCAGCAAATTAACAATAGTAATAATAATGAACTTTATTGTATATGGCGCCTTTAAAGGTGGCTCCTCAAAGCGCTTTACAGGTTAAAAACAATAACAACAATACTGTTAGGCTGGGCAAATGATTTTTTTTTTAAGAAATACAAAATGAGATATAATGATGTGTTCCGGTTTAGACATTAACGAAGAGCATAACACGTGGGCGGCGTAGCGGTCGGCTCTGGCTTTCCCATCTACTGTATACCGATACACTGCAAGTACAACCCCCCTCTCTGCGGGAGTGCTGGCTGTGACGAATTAAACCGGTTTCACAGGTATTTTCAAAGTAGAAGGGGGCGAGATTTCCAGCGAAAGACACCTCCCGCCCTCAAAAACCCAGTAAGTACAGTACTTACTAGTTAAGAAAGCTAGGCTCCTCAATGAAATCGCTTTAACATGCTAATACGTTGGTGTAACAGTCTGGGAGTGGCAAGCTTCTAATGTCTCCCAACTACGGCGAAAGGAACCCTTCTTTCATTGGAAGACAATGAACATATTCTAGCCCTAAATGAATTAATAGCAAACATGGTTTACATAAAAGACATTTTTCCAAGAAAGTTTAGCCTTTGTCACTAATGAAACCACTAAATAAAGACATAAATATAGAAATCTTAAGATTTTTAAAATACATGACTTTGCTAAAATTTATTTAAAAATAAAAACAATTACAAATGCCAGCGGAGAGAGAGAACAGGGGAGGGATGTTGGTTTTGCATAAGGGGCGGGGAAATTAGGTCTATTTGGGAATGTGGAGTTACATGTTCTGGCTGTTTGTGAATTATCGTTGTTGAGTATGGAGTGTTGAGGTATTGATTTTGTGTAATGCTTTATGTTGAAAATTAAGGTGGATTTTGTTTATGATAAAGAGGATAAACTGGGATGGGAGGAGGGTTTGGTTTTGCATAAGGGGCGGGGTTATGATAATTGGAGGAATTTGAGAGAGTTTAATGGTTTGATATATTTGATTTTGTATTGTGGTTGTTATCTATGTTTTTGGTTGGTATTATGTTTATATGGTTGTTTTTGTTGGTTGGTCGTTATTATGGTTATTAATAATACGATCTATAGTTGAAATCTGAGCCTAAATAAAAAGAAAAAGCATTTTCAGAGAGCAATTACGCTGTGTTTATGCAGAATAAGTGATTAGGTTTATGAGCGATCTAAATACTTATTCGTTTAAAACGCTATATAAAATAAAGTTTATTATTAATTTGCTGGACAGAGTGGTGAACATTATTATGCATAAGACAAAGATAACGATTTACGTTAAAAGACATTTAATTAAACACGGGTTTGTGATTTAAATAGGAATGGGGGTGACGGGAACTCTTAATCTAAATAAAAATAAAATAAATAAAACAGGTTTCGATAGTTAATAACCACTTTTTATGGACGAAACACGGGTGATTTTTCTTCCTCCTGATCAGTTTAGAAATCTGTGTATGCTGTAAGGTTTTTACTTCTTAATTCAACTTTTAAAATACACGATTCGAATAGAAAGAAATCCTCTTCCTGGTACAGTATGTATAGCAAACCAGTACGTCTTTTTCCTCCAATCAGAGGGGTGTCAGATGGTGTCAGCCAATCACCATTCTGAAGCCCTACCATAATCTCTGGTATAGGGAGAACCAAGAATTCTGTCCCATAGGTTATGTAGATAGATGATAGATAATTTTATTGATCCCGTGAGGGAAATAAAGTAAATCATTTTCATTTTAGGAAATTATTAAACGCTCGGTTAAAAGCAAAGGAGATTGTCTGTTATAGTGGACATAAAAACAAGAGTTTGCTGCGGCGTTATTGGAATCCCAAATTTAACAAAAAATCGCTGGCATTATATCCTAGAAGACACAGACCGGCACCAGACCGGGAGAATGCCCGCAACGTAAAAGAAAATGCCTGATGAACTAGGGATTGGACAGTTTTCAAGTGCTTGTACAATCGATGGAAATGTTCAAATAAAAGTGCAAAAGAAATAAACAAAATAATAATTTATTTCTTTATCATATTGGCTAGCTAATGTCCTCTCTTTGCTAGTTAGTGGCTGTGTTTCTGCGTTGATTAGCAACGGGTGACTGTTCTCAGGCGGAAGATGTAAACAGCTTAATTTTCGTGTTAAATAATTTTAAATTAAAATTCATTCTATACATCAATAGCATTTTTGGGTACCGTTTCATAACACTTTCATGCTTAAAATGTTTATGGAGAAATGGAAGACTGGTGTGTATTTTTTCTTTAAACTACCAAGACCAGCCATACACAGTACAGTTTACGTACATACAGTAATGTTTATGTTCCTAAATTAATATCGTTTATGACCTTCAGATGCGTTATGCTCCTCTTCTTTTTATGCTCAGCTACTAAAATTTCCCTTTAGTGGTAAAATTCCATATAAATATTCAATACTAAGCGGATTAAAATGTGCACAGTAAAGAGATTAAATGATTAAATCTTTTCACTACCAACCAATGCACCACGAGTGCCCCTGTCAGTCATTTTGGCCAGCCAATCACTTACCGCGGTGCCCTGTGGTGGCTTGTGGGTAGTTTACTGTACCGCGGGTTTGTACCGTGCATTTTGAATGGCTGCATCTGTAATATGGAATCGCGTATCTAAAGAAATTAATAACGATATAATTATATTCATGTACCACAACACAAGAATAGTACACGCTGTACAATGTCTGTTGATACTGTTTCTGTAGGGCTTTTTCAACACTTTACACGCGACCTTGCCAGTGGCGCTGTGGGTTAGGTTCCTGACTTCATCACATGTTGTGTGTTTAAATCCAGCTGGAGCCATGACTTTTTTTTTAACAAACATTTCTTTGAAAAAATAAAACTTTTCCCTGGGTCAGAGATTAGATAAAACTTCAGTCGCACCAAACAAATTACAACACACTGAACACTGAACATGTTAACCCAAATATGTCTCACAATACTTTTATGGTACATTACTTTTCTAAAATGTATTTAAAAATAAAAACGATTACAAACGCCAGCAGAGAGAGAGACACACACACACAGTTCTTCATTGTCAAAAAGTAATTGTTTTTTACTTTGTCAGCACCCAGACAAACGCAAACGCAAACGCGTTATTAATTAAATGCTTTTATTCATTCTTAATCTAACTCACAAGTTGTCATCTGTTGTTGAAGCTCTGTGAGACTAGACTCACACATGGCTAGACTTGACTATTTAACCATGAGATTATGTTTATGTTTTGTGGCGTCTCCGGGGGAATAGATAAATGTAATAAGTACGAAAGTACTCACACCACAAACTCTTCTTTTATTTTCGTGAGGTTTCTTCCTTTTCTTTCGTTCGTCCGTCTTCCAAACCAGTCCGCAATCCGTTTTCTCTGTCCTTGTTCAGTCTGTATTCCAAAAGTTCGTAAAATCCAACAAATCCGCGTCGAGTCCAAATCACAAGCCGTATACCGTTATCCTTTATTTATTCCGAAAATCCGTTGTCCTTAAATCTTTATTCACTCCAACCAAACTCCCCTATCTTCTCCAACACGCATTCACCTACTGGCTTCCGTGCCGGTTCACTGTTTCCGGGGCATATATATTTTGTTTCCTGATGAGACCCACCTGTGTCTCGTTGTCTTTCAGCCTGAGCCCTTTCCATCTGCGGGTCAGCTGGTTTCTCTTAGTGGCCATCTTGGTCAGGTCTAAGTCAAGTACAGTGAGCAGATCGTTCCCAAAATACCTGTCCTGGATGACCCTCCCTCTGGTCCTCTTACATACCCTCCCCCTGAGATCAGCCCCGTCCTCGGGCTGTCTGGAAAAGAAACAATGCATTCGGGAGAGGGCATCGACATTACCTTGTTTTCTTCCTGGTCTATAAACGGTTTGGAACTGAAACCTCTGGAGACTAAGGCCCCATCGCGTAATCCGATCATTTTTGTCCATGTTCCTTAACAACCAGGTTAGTGGCGCATGGTCAGTATACAAGATGAATCGTCTTCCCAATAAATAATATTTTAAATAATCCAGGGCCCATTTGATCGCAAGACACTCCTTTTCGATTGTGGAATAATGTTTCTCCGCAGGGCTTAATTTACGGCTAATATACAAAATGGGGTGCTCTGATCCTTCAATTTCCTGCGACAGTATGGCTCCAATCCCAGTGTCCGATGCATCAGTTTGTACCATGAATGTTTTGTTAAAATTAGGTACCTGTAAGACCGGCTGCGATGACAAAGTCTTTTTTAGTTCTTGAAAGGCCCTCTCTTCCCTTTCTGTCCATTTTATTTTTTTCAGGGCAACTCGTCTTTGTGCAATGGGGCGGCAATGGCGGCAAATCCTGAAATGAATCGACGATAGTAGCTTGCTAATCCCAAAAATGTTCTTATTTGCTTTTTTGTAGAAGGTCTAGGCCAGTTTCTAATTAACTGTACCTTCTGTTCTTGTGGCATGATCATTCCCCTCCCAATCGTATAACCGAGATAATTGGCTTCCTGGGTCCCTAGACAACATTTTTTTGGATTAGCAGTTAATCCTGCTTTCCGCAAAGCTCCGGTTACTGCTCCCAAGTGTAGTAGGTGTTGTTCCCAAGTCATGCTATGAATTACGACGTCATCTAGGTAGGCAGCCGCAAAATCTCGATGAGGTCTGAGTATGCGGTCCATTAATCGCTGAAACGTAGCAGGAGTGCCGTGTAAACCAAACGGAAGGACCCGATGCTGGTATAGCCCCTCCGGGGTGGCAAACGCGGTTTTGGCTTTAGCTTCTTCGGCTAGGGGTACTTGCCAATATCCCTTCGTAAGGTCTAGCGTACTGATATATCGGGCGTTACCTAATCGCTCGATTAGCTCATCTATACGAGGCATAGGGTATGCGTCAAACAACGAGATCTCATTTAATCTTTTGAAGTTATTACAGAACCTAATAGTTCCGTCTGGCTTGGGTATCAGTACTATGGGACTAGCCCACTCGCTATGGGATTCTTCTATTATCCCCATTCTTAACATTTTTTCTACTTCTTCCTTAATTAGTTTCCTTTTTGCTTCAGGTACTCGATAGGGGGCCAACCTTACCCTTTTTCCTGTTTCCGTGATAATCTTATGTTGAATGAGGTGGGTTCAACCAGGACTTTGGGAAAAAACATCCTTGTTTAGCGACAGGAACTCTTGTAATTCTTGCTTCTGTGCCGGAGCCAGGTCCCCCACGGCGATGGCACCCGTTTCTTCTTCCAAAGGATCAGGGGAGAAGTGGGTGAGCAAAACTTCTGCACCATGCCATCTCTTTAGTAAATTCACATGGTAGATTTGATGCTGTCTTCGTTTGTCAGGTTGCTTAACTTTATAAGTGACTGGACCCAATTTTTCCACCACCTCATAAGGCCCCTGCCAGGAGGCCAGGAATTTACATTCCGGGGTCGGGACCAATAGCAATACTTTGTCCCCTGGCTGAAATTCTCGCACTATAGCTCCCCTATCATAAATTTGCTGTTGCTGCGCCTGGGCCTTCTCCAGATTTTCCCTCACAATGGGAACAACAATGTTTATTCTTTCCCTCATTTGTTCCACATGTTCAATGACAGTCTGTAATGGTGAAGGCTGATGCTCCCAGGACTCTTTGACCAGGTCTAATAATCCCCGTGGTCTCCGAGCGTATAATAACTCAAAAGGAGAGAAGCCAGTCGAGGCTTGCGGTACTTCTCGGATAGCAAACATTAGATAAGGGAGCAATTGATCCCAATTTTTGCCATCCTTTTGCATGGCCTTCCTCAGCATGCTTTTCAGGGTTTTATTGAAGCGCTCCACTAGTCCGTCTGTTTGCGGGTGATAAACAGAGGTTCTGATTTGATGAATACCCAAAAGCTTACTTAGGTCTTGCATGACCTTTGACATAAAAGGAGTCCCTTGATCGGTTAAGATCTCCTTAGGGATTCCCACTCTAGAGAAAACGTGCACTAGCTCTCTAGCTATGTTTTTGGCCGTAGCTGCCCTCAGAGGAATGGCTTCGGGGTACCTCGTGGCATAGTCCACTATCACCAGTATATACTGATGTCCCTTTGTAGTTTTAATCAGGGGTCCCACTAAGTCCATACCAATCCGCTCAAAAGGAGTATCTATTATTGGGAGGGGAATCAGAGGGTTTTTATAATAAGGTTGTGGGGCAGTTTCCTGACAGGTTGGGCATTCCTGACAATATCTTTCGATGGCCTTGTATATTCCGGGCCAGAAAAATCAAGAAAGTAGCCTTTCAGCCGTTTTCTTCACGCCCAGGTGTCCTCCCAAGAGGTGGCTATGGGCCAAGCTGAGGAGTTTCGA